>NC_142758.1:36942206-37245236 GCF_054948205.1 Urtica dioica subsp. dioica
ATAATACTTATGTATTATCGTATTATGTTTAATATAAGTATTATGGTTATTATATTTATTTAATTGTGTATCTGTTTAATATGATATATCTTGATATGTGATCTGTGACGTAATCCATCGTCGCGGCTCGTGAACCGGCGACGAGAGGTCACGGGTCGTGACAAATATCATCAGCCTTAAGAAGGTCTCTCTTTTGAGCCAGCATCATTCCAGATATTAGAGATGAAAATCCAATAGGAAGCTTCACGGAATATGACTTGGCATGTTTGACTAATTGTCCAAAAACAAATTCTCCAAAATCAAAGGGAGCACGCGTACCTATCTGGTAGATAAGGCAGGCCAGATTAGCCTTGATAATTTCCCTCTACCCAAGAAATCATTGATCGCAAAAGAGGAGACATTAAAGCAGTGGCCACAGACTTAAACTCTACTGAACTGGAGGCTATGAGGCTGATCAATGGAAGCAGACAGGTTCACCACAAGTTCCTTCACTAGTTTAGGGTAGTAAGGATCTATCCCCGTGACAGTTTTGAGAAGTTGGGCATCATGCAGCAGCTCCATGATCACATCAATCTTCAAGGCTTCCTCAGACAAATCCTTCTCAGGAAACAAAGTCCTGTGATAAACATAACTCCATTTCCTAACCCAATCTTCTTTGTGAAAAGAGATGTTATCAAGGATAGCATGAAGGACATCTTTTGAAAGTTTTTGGCCTCCAACAGATCTTCTGGTAGCCAAGGACAGGCTCTCAGGATGAGCTGCTTCTTCCTCAATGTCTTCCAAAATGTCAAAGACTTCTTTCTCAACATGTTTCTCTCTTAACTTCTTCTTCTTCAAACCCATCTTCACAGGTTTGATCTTCTTCTTCTTCTTCTTCTTCTTCTTCTTCTTCTTCTTCTTCTTCTTCTTCTTAGGAACCTTGGACTTAACTGGTTCCTCGTCTTCCACAGGTTCTTTGTTCTTCACAGGTTTCTTCGCAATACTTTTATTTTTCTTATCATCACCAGTTTCTTTTCTTTTTTCCGAGACCATTACATTTTCTTCAGTCTCCATAGCATCATCGCTAGGCAGATCCCTTACAGCATCACTTTCTCTAACGGAAGTAGCAACATCTTGAGCAACATCTTTTTCAACAACAGGATTGTCAACAGTAACATTGTGGGATAACCCAAGGATCCCACTAATCACATCAGCATGAGGAGGATCAGTGGAAACAAGTAGAGATCCTAAGTTGTCAGAGTTTCTTTCTACACTATCCTCATTCAAGTTTCTAGGTTCTGAAACACCACTACTCAAATTCACATTCCCAATTTCCTTTTCTTTTTCATCAACTAAAGAAGAAGGTACAGAACCGGTGATACCTTTAATGCTCACATGAGGAGCTTCAATCGGAGATGCGGACTCTTGTTCCTTGGAAGGAACGTTTTCCTTGTTGGTCTTGTCAGCACAATCTTCTATCTCGGAGGAATCACAGGATGAGACGGACCCAGTGACATCTTGAATCGTTAAAGCAGTCTTTCTTGGGTCAACTTCACCTATTTCATTTTTTCAAGGACATTATCTCTGGAAGAGAGAGTCTTTTTGGGTTGAGCACCTTCGGCTTGACCATCGGCACTCTTCTCGGAAGATATTCCCTTTACCCGAACCCCATGTTGGGTGATCTGAACATCAGAACCTTCCTTAGGGACATCCTTCTTCTTAGCCATATCAGAGGTCCTTTTTCAACTTCTTGTTCCAACCATCCTAACAAAAATTTCAAGATAACTACCACAAAATATATCAAGGAAAAAGGTGGTTACACGAGTCAGAGAAATCACAAGAGATAGGCCGGGAAAATACGAATTTTGAAGCTCGATAATTTTTTAAACCAAGTAACTTCCCAAACTTCCTTGAGATACAAAGCGTCAATTACATGCGTTTGGAGGTGATGAAGCTCCGAACGACGTCCTATGCTAAGTGGGGCAAAAAAATAGCACAAGCCCAAATAGAAGAACCATATAGGCACTATAGCCCTGTAACCGTGTCGAATGGGCTAGCAGATAAATGGGCCCATGAAAAAGAAAAAAAACATCGATCCATAAGCAACAATTCAGAAAAATGAGCTCAAGATACACAAGAGCCTTTAAGGCACAAAACTGGCGAGGATCCAGTAATTGCTATTGATTAATAACACATAGACCAAGGGAGGACCACAAATCCTCAAAGCGATTGGCATCTAAAACCTTAGTAAATATGTCAGCAAGTTGTTTTTCAGTGTGAATGTACTCGAGCCTGATCTTCTTATCTTCCATAAGGTCTCGAATAAAGTGATGTCTGATCTCTATGTGCTTAGTCTTGCTGTGTTGAATATGATTCTTAGAGATATTGATAGCATTGATGTTGTCGTAAACAATGTCATGACATCTTGTCCAACGCCATACTCAGCAAGGATTTGTTTCATCCAGAACAGTTTAGTGCAGCTGCTCCCCGCGGCAATGCATTCTGACTCTACAGTAGATGGAGAAATACAGTTCTGCTTTTTGCTGAACCATTAGATTAGTTTGTTTCCAGGATAAAAACAACCGCCTGAAGTGCTTCCTTTGTCAACTGCACTTCCTATCAAGTCAACATGACAGTATCCCACAAGAGTATAGGTGGTATTAAAAGAGTACAATAAACCAAAGTCAGCAGTTCCCGAGATGTACCTTACAATACGCTTAGCCTGAGAGAGATGGCTAGCTTTGGGATTGGCTTGATAACGAGCACACACACCAAATTAATAAGCAATATCTGGATGAATGGCAGTAAGGTATAAGGGCATGTTTGGTTAGAGCCAATTCGATGTAATGGAATGGAATGGATTCATAAAATTTAGTTTTCTTACGTTTGGTTTATTTTTAAATGAAAGAATGATGATTCTATAGAATCATCATTACTTTGATTTGAGGTAATGAGTATTACTTAGCAACCCCAGTGGAATGAAGGATTCCATCTTGTAATCGACTTTTTACCGTAACTACCCATGTCTAAATTTCAAACACAAAACACACACACATAAAAAAAATATTTTAAAAATCTTAACAATTCTTCGGTCATTCACGATAAGAATACATTAATAAAAACAAAGTTAAAAAAAAAATAAACCTTTGTATTACAACCTAAGAACAATGGCTGGAAAAAAAAAACTCACACACATGGATTCCATTGAACTTGCTTAAAAAAAACATTCTGCCTCTACTCCGGCCAAAATCGGCGCCGTCTCTTCCGTCCGCCGTCGAATCTCCGCCTCTGGCCTCTGGATTGAACACGAGATTGTCGAATCCCTCCTAGTTCTGGTCACTGATGTTTCTAGATGGATTCCACATGGTCGAAAATCATGTGGAGCAGTGGTCTTTTCCCACAGTGAGCAGCGAGGCGGGCCGGAGATGGTTACGTGGCGGCGGTGGTTGGACGGAGGCTTATCGGAGGAGAAGGGTGAGAATGCTGGAGATGGTAGAGGTGTGGTTGTTTCATGAATCGTGGAGTTGAATCAAACGACATTGATTTATTATCCTGGTTTCTTTTTTTTTTTTTTCCAGAAATTTTGCTGGTTTCCAAGAAAACAAAAACCATGGCCTGAACTTTGGGGAAGATGAAATAGGGATATTTTTGTCAATTACTAGCCTATTCCATTCTAATATTTATTTGATAAAAAATAAGCACCAAACATCAGAATAGCTTTGTATTCCCATTCCATTGTCATTGTCATTCTCATTCCTATTCACATTCCAGTTTTCTTTTCTAACCAAACATGCCCTAAGAGGCTTCCAATAATGCTTATGTACATGCTTTTATCAACAGATTCACCAAGTTCATCTATAGTATGTTTCACACGAGTGGCAGCCGAAGTACGTTTGTGAGAAGATTTCGTCATCCATCTGTTTGATATGAAAGCCCAAAAAGAAGTTGAGCTCACCTACCATGCTCATTTCGAATTCAGATTGCATTTGTCACATAAAAAGGTCCACCATCTTATTCTATATTCCTCCAAACACAATGTCATTAACATAAATATGCGCAATCATAGATTTCCTTCATCTTTCTTTATGAACAGAGTTTTATCGACTCTTCCACGAACATACCCATTATGCACAAGAAATTGAGTCAGTCTTTCATACCCATTATGCTGGAATTCTATCGTGGTGTTTACCTTCTTATCTATATTGTATGTTATTTCTATCCTAATTTATGCCAATCTTACTAGACAATTTTTTATCAGTTGTTATGTATCTCTGTCAGATTGGTTATTGTCTTAACAATTCTATCATTGTCTATATCTTGAATAGTCGCCCGAATGCCATATGTTGTTATGACGGCTTTTATTTAACAACACATAAAAACTCTTTAAATGCCATGAAATAATCGAAGTCTTTGAAGAGGTATCAAATCTCTTGATCAAGAGATATATTGTATCAATTCTTATCGTGAGGACAACTTTATCAAGACCCTGTCTACAATCAAAGTTAGGTATCAAATCGTTTATAAGAACTATACCTTCATTGAAAAGAGTTGTAGGATCCATAGAGCGCCTTTCTAAGCTTGTACACATGCTGAGGCAAGTTAGGTCAACAAATCCTTTAGGTTGTGCAACATACACCTCTTCATTCAAGTACCCATTCAGAAAGGCACTTTTGACATCCATCTGAAATAGTTTGAAATGAAGATGAAAAGAGCTACCAAGTGATAATCTGATAGCTTCAAGCCGAGCCACATGAGCAAAAGTTTCATCAAAATCCACCCATTCCACCTGTGTATACCTCTGTGTCACAAGTCTAACTTTGTTTCAAGTTATATTACCTTGATCATCAGATTTATTTTTGAAAATTCACTTAGTTCAAATAACATTTATATTTTTCGGTTTAGGCACTAATTCCCATACATCATTTCTTTCAAATTGCACAAGTTCTTCTTGCATAACACTAATCAAGTATTCATCAACAATAGCCTCAGTAACATTTTTAGGTTCGATCTTAGAGACAAAGCAGACATTACCAATCATTTCTCTGTAGTTGACAGGATTCTTCATCCGAGTACGTATCCCATCTTCAATATCACCAAGGACCTCTTCAAAAAGATGATTTTTTGAATTCTTCTGACGCACGTCTTTCAAGAAAAGCCTATGTTTCCTTGTCAGGGCATGAGTCATCAGGGAAGGAATCATCTTGAGACACAATGTCGTTAGACTTATCAGCAACATCTGTCCTGACATCTGAACTACTGGGTATAGATTCATCATCATCATTAATACTCATAGAAACATCAGGGGAATCATTAACAACAACATATATGGATTCCATCATGGATTTAGTGCATTTATTATAGACAGTATAAGCACGACGTTTCTAGAGTAGCCAAGAAAAATACCTTTATCACTATTTTGATCAAACTTCTGTCGAGGATCATGATCAGCCAGAATATAAAAAATAGTGTCAAAGACATGAAAATATTTAACATTTGGCTTCCTTCCCCTCCATATCTCATAATTAGTTACAGTAATGCCTGGGCGAATGGAAACTCGGTTGTGAATATGACAAGCGGTATTGAAAGCTTCGGCCCAAAAGTGTAGAGGAATGCCTTTGGCAAGCATCATTACCCTCGCCATTTTCTGAAGAGTACGGTTCTTTCTTTCTACAATCTCATTCTGTTGTGGAGTAATAGGAGCAAAGAATTCATGAGCAATGCCCTCTGCAATACAAAAGTTAGCAAAACTATTGTTCTCAACTCCCTCCCATGATCACTTCTAATTCTGACCACTTTACCAATACTTTCACCTTTCTCTCTTTTCACTTGCTTGCATAGGGCTTCAAAAATAGTTAAAGTGTCAGATTTTTCACGAATAAAATCAACCCAAGTGTACATGGAGAAGTGGTCGTCGACATAGACAAACACATATTTATTTCCACTGAGACTTTCAATCTGCATAGGACCCATCAAGTCCATGTGTAGGAGCTCCATAACATGTGAGGTGGTAAGATGTTGCACCATCTTGTGAGACTTCTTGACATGTTTTCCTATCTGACAATCACCACGGATTTTTCCTTCAACAATCTTAACGTCAAGGAGTGCAACAATGGCCTCTTCAGAAACAATCTTGTTCATGCTTCTAAGGTTTAGATAACCAAGATTTTGGTGCCATGGCTTAGCTTCATCAACTTATGAAATGAGACACGTTGTGACATGTGATTCTTTTCTTGGAGACCACATGTAACAGTTTTCTTGAGATCTGTTTCCTTTCATCAGCTCATCATGTTCCTTGTTAGTCACAACACAGTCATCACAAGTAAAGTTAACAGACAGGTTTAGATCACAAAGTTGACTAATGTTGTCGCCGTGCTTCGAACAATGATTTAGGAGCCACAGGCGGTTAGACCCAAGGCCGGACCAAGTGGCCTCGCCAGGGCTCGAGCGTGTCGGACCTGGTTGCCCAGATCTTCCCTTGGCTGTCGATGGTGTCTGAGCTCGTCGGGGTACCTGGAAAGGATAAGAGAACCGTGAGCTAAGAAGGGAAAACAGAGGGGGTGCCTCTTTTTACCTCTCCGATGCTCAACATTAGTGGGATTGAGGTGGAGAATAGAGGGTTTAAGTGTTTAGGGGCCGAGACTTGAGAGAAACGAGCGAGAGGTGAGTTCGACAGCGTTTCAGTCCTCAAGAATGGATTACCTGGATAAGGTGAGCGGCGCCTGTATTTATAGGCGACCAAGGGGCCATTGGTGGGCCCCTTGGCCGAGGATAACATGGGCTCGGCCCTTGGCCGAGGATAGCATAGGATGGCGTCATTGGTATGTCCCTTGGCAGAGGATAACATAGGCCCGACAGAGGATAGCATAGGATGGCGTCATTGGTGGGCCCCTCGGCCGAGGATAACATAGTCTCGGCCCTTGGCCGAGGATAGCATAGGCTCGGCCGAGGATAGCATAGAGCCGAGGATAGGCTCACGAGGCCGAGGTCGAGCTTCTGAGGCCGAGGTCGAGCTCATGAGGCCGAGGTCGAGCTTGTGAGGCCGAGGTCGATCTCGTGAGGCCGAGGTCAAACTCGTGAAGCTGAGGTCGAGCTCGTGAGGCCGAGGTCGAGCTCGTGAGGCCGAGGTCGAGCTCGTGAGGCCGAGGTCGATCTCGTGAGGCCGAGGTCGGACTCGTGAAGCCGAGGTCGAGCTCGTGAGGCCGAGGTCGGGCTCGTGAGGCCGAGGTCGAGCTCGTGATGCCGAGGTCGAGCTAGTGAGGCCGAGGTCGAGCTAGTGAGGCCGAGGTCGAGCTCGGTCTTGGGCCGAGGCTATTGGGTCGGCCCTTGGCCGAGCCGGCCCATGGGCCGATCAATGGCTAGGGCAAGTTTGATCGTTGTTTTGCCTTTGATTTGCCGCGACTGGGGTCGGGCCGATAACATTAGCCCCCCGAGTTTATCGTCGAGTGAAGCTTATGCGGTAAACTCAAGATTCCTGTCATCGTCGCCCCACCGAAGCGATCCATCGCGAAAAGGTTCGACTCAAGCCTCTTTTACTATTTATTTTTCCTTTCTCTGGTTTCTTTTCGTTTTTTCCTCGCTACACGTGCCAATGGTCCCCACCAACCACCTGTCGGGGCGTGGGTTCGTTGAAGATGACCTCTTCCCTCTGCTCGGGAATCAAGATGTAAACCTAGACGACCTTTGGGCGCAATTCTCATCCCTTGTGGATACCCAAAACGCAGCGCCCCCCTCACCGCCTTCGGGCAACAGGTCGATTGAGATGGCTGGAGGCGATCTTCGTTCGGTCGATGCATGGCTGGCTGACGCGGAGGAGGGTACGCGCACCAGAGACGTCGCCAGAGGGGACCCCGACGTCGTCGGGGAAGCGCGCGGCCTTTGGGAAGGTGCGCCCGCCGAGGTGAGTCTGCGCGAAGGTGGGCCGACCCCCGTCGGCCTTGTCTGTGCTGGAAGCGTTGCCGGGAGAGGCCCAAGCCGCGCTGGTGGAGCGCCTGCCCTGGAAGGAGTCGCGTCGGCCGAGCCGAGCGCAGGGAGAGTCACGCCGGTCCTGGGTGGCGATGTCGGGACTGTCCGGCAAGCGGGCGGCGGCGAGGGAGGCCTGGGTACTCTGGGCCCGGCCTCCCCCGAGGAGGGATGCGCCGGTGGAGGTCGATCGGAGGCAGAGGGCGTCGATGGAGGGCCGCCGGAGGCGGGCGGCGTCGTTGGCGGCAACGTCGGTGCCAGAGACGACGAGCGGCGGCCGGACAGCGCCGGCCAGGGGGCGGCGGCCGAGGCGCTGGTTGCCCTAGCCCTAGGGGTCGGCGGCATCCCATCTGGCGAGTCGGGCCATGCCGCCGGGCCAGACGCAGGCGCTAATGGGCCGGGCGAGAGCGGTTGGGGGTGCACGCGTCGCAGATGTCTCCGTCCTTCTACCGGGCGGTGGCCGCGTGCCATATGATGCTCTACCGAGCAAAGAAACGGGCAGTCACCGCAGACGATATCCAGGATCTCGTGGTCGTTCGCGGGGTCCCGGGGAAACCAGGCTTCTACTGCGCGTGCCCTCGGAAACGCATCTCCATCGTTACCAAGGTTACCTCGAAGCATCGGTACCCTTGGGTGTGGGTTTCCGAGTCGGCCTTCGGGTCCGCGCCCTTGACGTTTGGGTCCGCGGTCGATTTTCCCTCCGTCGGGGACGTAGAAGATTCCGAACTTGTATCCGTGATCAAAGTGATCCCGGATTCGAGGCGGCAGGGGTCACTGTTCGAGTCCCCGGACCTGATGGTGAGGACCGGGTGGTTCGTGCCTTGTGACAACGTCCCTCCGTGTCTTGGTCTCGGCGTGGAGGTTACGGAGGACCCTGTATCAGAGGCGGGGGGTTCGTCCGCCCCTCCCCCCGACGCGGGGGGTACTAGTCGTTCACACGCTCTCGCGTTATCGCGCTTTTCATTGTATTACGCTTATCGTGTGTGTTCTAACTTACTGTCGTCTCTCTCTCATTCAGATACCATGCCCAGACGACATCGGCCGCGCACACACGTGCCGAAAGTGGCACCTATCACTGAAGCTACGACCGCGGCTTGCCCCCGAGCTGAGGTTCGCCACCGAGGGTCGCCACCGCGGGCGGGGAACGAGGCGATCTCTTCTAACAAGCGATCGTCGTCGTCGACTTCCTTTGGGCCACCCTCTGGCCACAAGCGCACCCACACATCGACGGTGCCGGATAGCATGGACTCGATGCTATTGGCGGAGGCGGCGGAGCTGAGGGATCAATGCTCCCGAGGGATTCTTGGGACCTCTCTGCGGGACTTCAAAGGTTTGCTGACGGCAAGCGATCTGGAGCATTTCCAAAACGGGATCGGCGATGCCCGAAAGGTACGATACACCTGCTTATCTCATGCGTAACCATTATGCTTACTTCGATTATACGTATATCACTTGTCTCTGCAGATGCTCGCACGTCAAGAGCGAAGCGGCCGCATTCTCCGGGACCTGCTGCGGCGCATGCAGATTATGGAGAAGGACAAGGAGCGAACGGCGGCCGCCCACGCTGACGCTCTAGCGGGAGCCCGCACCGCTCGAGAATTTCAAGCACTCGAGGAGGAGCTGAAGCGAGCTCGCGAGGAGTTGGTGACCGAGAAATTTCTTCGCACGGCCGGGCAGGCGTCTCGGGAGAAGGCGGAGCAGGCGGCCGACATCTTCTTAGGGGAGACGAAGAAGCTCCAGGCGGCGCTCTCGAGCCGGGACGAGGAGCTGAACATCGTCCACGCTCGGCTGTCAGTGAGTGAGATCTCCCGGGTCAAGGCCGAGAGGGAGAGGGATACTTTCCGGGCGGAGGTGCAGATCCTTGCCGAGGAGAAAGACAACGCCGTGCAGTCCAAGACAGACTTGGAGGATGACTGGGACCTCGCGCTGGAGGCGGCCCGTTATGAGGAAGCCAAACGGGTCCGAGATGCGACCGTGAAGGAGAACATGTCTCGTGGGACCACGTTTTCCTTCTTCGACGTCATGTTTCCTCCTCTGGACGACGAGCCGCCTGAGGATGACCTGCTCCCCCAAGCCCCCGCGGACGCCGCACAGTCGACGAACCGTCAACTCGACGGAGAAGCCATCGGCGGGTTCGGCGCCCCCTGCCCCGAAAGAGACGAAGAGCAGATCGACTTTGGCTCGGAGTAGCCGAGTTTTCTTCGGTTTTCCGCGCACTTGTTTAGCGCTTGCGTCATGCTTTCTTTCGGAATTTTGTTATGTCTTTCTTCCGTTAGAAGTTTGCCGTACTCTCATACTTTTCTTTTTGGGTTGCTCGTACAATATTGTTTGCCTTAGTTAAAGCCTTTTCGTCTGTTATGCGTCTTATTTTCTCGACTTGCTATGCTCAGCGTAATCGATTCGTGCGTTGTGATCGGTGCATGTCTCACGAGCCCGGCCTGCCTTACCTAGCGTAACCGGTTTGCACGGCTTATTGCCGCACTTGGCGGCGAAGCTTCCCGCGGGCGCTGGCTAGACCAGATTCGCCCGGCGGGTGCGACCTTCGGCCATCCATTCGTGACTCGTCGCCTGTCGGCGTGTGCGAGCTGGGTGGCCGTCGCGCTCGTCTTCCGGCGAGTACGCTACCTATCGGCGTGCTTATCGGGACGAGCTTCCAGTTCCCAGTGAGCGTGGTACTTGTCGGTACGCGCGTCACGTTTTGGGTTTTGACTGCCGAGATCGACGGTCCGGTGCGCGGACGCGATCTACCGACGCCCCGTTGCCTATCGGTGTGCGGGGCGTGGAATTGTGCGAGAGCGTCGCGCGGGGTTGGAGGTCCGGTGCGCGGATCCGACTTGTTAACCTTTAGCTACCTTTCGGTGCGTAAAACGCGTCATTGTGCGAGCCCGACTAGACGAGGTGACGAGCTCGACTAGACGACGTGACGAGTTTGACTAGGCGAAGGGACGAGTTCGACTAGACGAAGTGGCCAGCTCGAAATGACGAGCTCAACTAGGCGAAGTGACGAACTCGACTTGGCGAAGTGACGAACTCGACTAGGCGAAGTGACGAACTCGACTAGGCGAAGTGACGAGCTCGACTAGGCAAATTGACGAACTCGACTAGGCGCAGTGACGAACTCGGCTAGGCGAAGCGAAGTGGTGAACTCGACCAGGCGAAGTGACGAACTCGACTAGGCGAAGTGACGAACTCGGCTAGGCGAAGTGACGAGCTCGACTAGGCGAAGTGACGAACTAGACTAGGCAAAGTGACGAGCTCGACTATGCGAAGCGACGAGCCCAACTAGGCAAAGTAACGAGCTCGACTATGCGAAGTGATGAGCTCGACTATGCGAAGCGACGAGCTCGACTAGGCAAAGTGACAAGCTCGACTATGCGAAGTGACGAGCTCGACTATGCGAAGCGACGAGCTCGACTAGGCAAAGTGACGAGCTCGACTAGGCGAAGTCAAAGTCCCAACAATCCGCTAGCCCCCCGAGTTTCTCGGGTACTCGCAGAGAAGACGAGAAATTGTTACAAAATAAGGTAAAGGTTTCGAAGCGAAATGTAATTCGATTACAATGTTGAAATAGTTAAAAAATTACATTCCCAGGCCGTTTGGCCATACTTGAGATTTAAAAATGTCATTTCAAAAATTGAAAATGAAATGACATAACAAAACATAGAGTAAGCGGGAATGGGCATCTATTGGTAGTACCGCCGAAGGTGTTCCGCGTTCCAAGGGTGCGTGAATACGAGTCCTTCCAGGTTCTCGAGCTCGTATGTGCCGTTGTGGATGGCTCGGCGCACGCGGTACGGACCTTCCCAAGTGGGGCCCAAGACTCCCGGCCCTTGAACTTTGGTGTTTTGGAACACCCTCCTGAGGACAAGGCTTCCGTCGGCGAACTGCCACAGCTTGACCTTGGAGTTGTAGTATTTTTCGACCTTCCTCTTTTGTGCAGCAAGGCGGGTGAGCGCGTCCGCCCTCCTCTCATCTATGAGGTCCAGCTCGAGCCTAATCGCGTTGTTGTTGGCGGTTTCTTCGTATTCCTCGATGCGCGGGGTCGGCAGCTTGGTCTCGACGGGCACCACGGCCTCGACGCCGAACGCGAGAGCGAAAAGGGTTTCGCCGGTCGCGTTTCGCACGGTGGTTCGGTACGCCCATAGGACATTGGGGAGCTCGTCGGCCCAAGCCCCATTTTTCTCCTCCAGCTTCTTCTTCAGATTCACCTTGATCGTTTTGTTGACCGCCTCTACCTGACCGTTGGCTTGAGGATGGCGGGGGGAAGAGAAAGTCTTGCTAATGCCCAACTGCTCGCATACTTCTTGGAGGCGCGCGTTGTCAAATTGCTTTCGGTTATCAGTCACAATCGACGCGGGGATCCCGAAGCGGCAGACAATGTTCTTCCAGATGAAGTTCGTTGTGTTTGTCTCGGTGATCTTTGCCAGCGGTTCAGCCTCTACCCACTTCGTGAAATAGTCGATTGCCACGATCGCATGCTTGTATTGCCTCGGAGCCATAGGTAGTTCGCCGATGAGATCGATTCCCCACTTTGCGAAGGGTCGCGGCACGATGACCGGGCACAGCGGGGCAGGCGCTTGGCGCGGGACGTTAGCGAACCTTTGGCATTTGTCGCATTTCTTGGCCCACTCGTGGGAGTTCTTTTTCAAGGTTGGCCAAAAATATCCGAGTCTTAGTAGCTTTAATGCCAAAGATTGCCCGGCGGCGTGGTTTCCGCTGTTGTCAATAGTGCCCACAAGAAGAGTTGTAGTCTTTATTTTGAACATTTGATGTAATAAAGTCTCATGAAGACTCTTGCTTGTAATTGCCTATTCATTCATTAATAAAGTTGAAACGTTCATTCAATCTTCCTTGTCTGAAGCTTTATGATAAAACCATAGTCTTTTAGTCCATAAACAAACTTAACAACTTACGAAGAGACAAATGTAGATTTGCATGAACAAACTCTTCGTAGTTTGCTTAAAACGATATATTCGCAATCTTAGGGTCAAAGGACTATTGACCTCAGTATGATTGTTAGAAGAATCTATGATGTCTGGTTATGAGGCATTGAGAGTTAGGAACTCTATAGTTCTTCTAGGTATCTTCCGAAGGTACTGAATTGACCAGTGCACTTCTAGAGACAAGATAAGAACAAACCATTTAACCTCTTATGTCTCGAAGTCACTATGTATGAATTGCATCATGCTTACCTTAATCCTGAAATGAGACATGCCATTTCACACCTTAGTATTCTCATTTGAGAAAGTCAAAGTTCGGACTCACTATGTGATTCCGAACAAGGCCTATTGGTGAAGTACTAAGTTGTGAGTCTGTCATGAGTAACTTTGTGAAGTTCTCATAGATATGGAATTCATGTACAAGATTGCTGAAATGCAATGTATGTCACCTCATGCTTTGTTCCTTGGAGTGTGAATAAATGAACTGGCCAGTGTCCAAATTGAGTCTTGACTCTTTTGGATGAAACAATGTGACTTGTTAGCTCCTCGTCAATACATTGTTTCTAACTTATTCACAAGCGACAAAGGAGTTGAGGAAATAACAGCTAGAAGGGTAAAATGGTAATTTAGTAAATCCCGACTAGCTGATGACATTCATGAAGGGTAAACATAGATAATATTCAGTGGATCCGCTCATCATAATTAGGTCGAATTCTTGAGTAGAAAATAAATTCATTTGAACCGAGAGATTTTCAGTGTCAGCTCTTTAGTGGAGTCAGTTGGCATTAAGCTAAACTTGGAAAAGGTTTGTGAACTTTTGAGTCCAAGTGTTTAGCTAAAGCTTTGTTCATTTGGGTCCATGAGGTCACTGTCACGAATCACATCGATAGGAATAGTTAAACTGGAAGCTAAGCCAAAACAAGAACGAAAATAGTTAAAAGGGTATTTTTGTCTTTTGAGACATAAGGATGAAATGGATGTCAATAAATTTTGACAAGTTCATTTGATGACTTAATGTCACTCGGCCATAATATGATTAATTGGGCCTTGTGAATTAAATTCATTTCATAAGAATTTTATTGAAAACTCTTAATGGGCCTTTTTCATGTTCTCATGAATAAATGAAGAAGCTTCTAGAAGCTCCTTCTAGAAGTGAAATGGGCGCCCATAATACCCAAGGAAAGAGAGTTTATTTTGTGCATAAATGTATTTAGATACTTGCCAAAAGAAAAAGAGGAAACAAATTTCCCACACATGCTTGTGGGAAATTCGGCCAAGTGAGAAAAGGGAAAGCCAAGGAACAAAAAAAGGAAACAAATCCTAGCCTCTAGGAGGCAGCCTTGGGCGCCCAACAAGGAATGGGAAATGAAGGATTTTTGCTCATGAATATGTGATATTCTATAGAAGAGGAAACTACCTTATTGAAGGTGAGACCTCTCCTATAAATAGGAGCCCCATTTCCTCACAATTCATTCATCCAAGTTTAAGAGATTTGAGAGACTCTCTCTCTAGAACTTGGCCGAAGTCCTCTTCTCTCTCTCTCTAGTTTATTTTCGGTTTTCTCTTGTCTTGGCACCTAGGTCCTCACTCGACCTAGTCTTTAGCTCTTCGACTTCGAGACTCGTTCTCAAGTCGTAGTGTTTAAAAGTGCCCACTCACTAATTCCTTCTTTTCGAGTGATTTAGTGATAGAAACTATCGTGGTTGCTCGAGTTCCCGAGGAAAGAAAAGAGAGACGTGCTGCGAGGGGAGACGAACGTTGCCAACCTTCCAAAGGCTCATCAACGTTCAAGCATCAAAAAGGTTAGTAACTTTTATAGCTCATATTAGTTTTTATTTACATGCATATGCTCTTGTCTAGGTTAGTAAAAACTAGTTTTACTTAAAAAGAAAATTTTTAAAATTCCGCCGCTTAACGAAGCGTTAAACTTTTTCTCAAACCCTAGATCGATTCCAACAAATGGTATCAGAGCTATGGTCAAAGGAATGCATGTGCATGTTTTTAAATTATGAGCTTGAAAATCGTTTTCGAAAGTTTACTAATTTTGTGACAAGTTAGAATTGTAATCTTAGATTTTTTTTAATTTATTGCTCATGCCTTTAAATTAAAAACCATGTTGTTTTTCTATGATTTTGGGATGATGTTAAAACACATTAGAATCAGTTCTAAAAGTTTTTAATTTTTTATATTGAAAAACGTGTTTTAAAGGTTTGAGATTTTTCGAGTAAATTTTGTGACTAGTTTTATTTTCTTGCTAGTTTCGTTTATTTACTTGAATCGTTTTATGCATGTTGTTATTTCTTTTATTCTATGTTATTACCCTGCTAATAAAACACAAATAAAAGCTTTAAACAACTTCATAAAACGTTCCGTTACACTCGATTCTTTTTCGCATCTAAAAGGACAAAGCTTTAATTTATTTCTTTTTCTTCGAGCTGGAATGTAAACCCGCATTAAAAGCGGCATAACTCTCTGCTCAGAAATCGAAATTTAATGATTCTTGAATCAAATTAAAGCTCTGTCTGTCCTCTGTCCAATGCCACCGGTTTCGGCTCAAAAGGACATCGGAGCCGCCAGTTATGGCGATTTTACTCCGAGGTGCGCGGCTGTCTGAAACTCCAGTTTTTTTTAGAAATCCGGATTTTCAAACCCCACTACCATGAGTTATAGAACTCTAATGAGAAAACTTTCTTGAGCAAAAATGTTTTTCATATGATTATAAACATGATGTGTAAAGATTAAAAGTTTTGTTTTTTGAAAGATTAATTGAAATTGAATTTTTACAAAACTAGTTTGAATTTTGAAAAACCGTTTTCACTTTCAAACTTGAAAATATTTTGTCATCCAAATCAAATAAATTTTCAAAATGTTTTCAAAACTATATCTATATCACATATGTTCAAAATCTATATGCTCTTGAAATTTTGAGTGGGAGGTCTCTTTGTAGACAAAACCGAAAAATAAAAAGATGTGTAATCTCAAACTTTCAAGTGTTCGAGTGAGTTGAAGTTCACACTTCCCTCACGCACTTTCCCGAAATAGAAAATAGGAAAAGATCGAGTATGTCCCTTGTGCCTTTATGCACTAATACTGCTCTGAACATGTCGATCTAGGATTCTCTTCTAGTTGTCCGCTCTGTCGCTCTCTAACTAGGAAATCTGTTTCCGAACTTAAAAGAGTCGATGAACCAACTCCAAAAACTAAGTGGGAGGGTTATACTCGTTGTTTGTAACCCGCGATCCCCAACACTAGTGAAAGATGCAATAACGTGGGACTAAGAGCCGCTCTTGCGACCCTCACTTAAATGTGAGTACTCCAAGGCGTTGTTGCTTCGATCATTGCTCAATGAGCTACGTCCGAGAGTGATGCAATGATGGCAAGGCCTCCCCTTGGGGGATTGTTTTTCAAAGCTGATCTTTTGGACTAAGTGGTTGGTTGCACACTTAGGCTCAATCCCTAGTATCCTTCCTTAAGGCTCTGCGAAAGGATGTGAGTGATCAAACCAATTTACAAGGTGGCTAGTCAAAATAGATGTATTGACGTCTTGGCTTAGCATTAATGATGTGTCATTTACTTATAAATGGAGATTTTTTGCGGCCTTCTCTTGAGGGAGTAAATTATCGTTTAGTTTATAACACCTTTGGGTTTTACAAAAGTCTTAATAAAACTTAAATCCTAAACCAAAGACTAATCATAAACTTGTTTCAACTGTTATAGGCAATATGTCTCTCAACCCTCTCTCAACAATTCTTTCCTCGAATAAACTCGAAGGCGACAATTACGTCGACTGGAAACGTAACCTCGACATAGTCCTTACTGTCGACAAGCACAAATGGGTTCTCACCACCCCCTGTCCTCAAACGAATGATGATTCGACGCAAGAGGAGAAAGACGTCCTGGCGGCCTGGCTTCGATCCGATGAGATTGCGAGATGCTATATTTTGGCATCGATGAACAATGTGTTGCAACAACAACATCGTGATTTCGAAACTGCCACCGATATGCTCTACAATCTCCATGAGATGTTTGGAGGGCAAGGACGTCAAGCTAGGCAACAAGCGGTCCGACAATTCATGAACTGTCGTATGAAGGCTGGAACTCCCGTTAGAGATCATATGATGCTGATCATTAGCTATCTCAACGAGATGGAGATTCTTGGATCTGAGATTGATGGGGAGACCAAAATAGATATGATCTTGGAAACTCTCCCCGAAACCTTTGATACCTTCAAATTGAACTATTCCATGAACAAGCTGGAGTACACTGTTACCGAGCTCATGAAGGAACTTCAAACCGCTGAGGCACTCACTAAGAAAAAGAGGGCTCAAGGAGAAGTACATGCTACTGCCTCCACCTCTGGATCTAAGAAGAGACCTCGCAACGCCGAGAAAAAGAACCAACCTAAGGTTCAAACGAAGAAGAAGGCGCCAAAGGCTCCGAAGGTGGACAAGTCTAAAGACAAGTGCCACCACTGCAACGAGCCTGGTCACTGGCGTAGGAACTGTCCCGCCTACCTCAAAACCAAAGCTAAAGGTATTGTACTTGTTACTGAAGCCTGTTTAGTAGCTGATAATGTATCATCGTCGATTATTGACTCCGCTGCTACTAACCATATTTGCTGCTCCTTGACTGGTTTTAGGAAAAGCAAAAGCTTAGAGGATGGCGACTTCTGCTTCAAGTGGGGTGATGAGAGCGTGGTGTCTGCGAAGGCTGTGGGATCCGTGACGCTATCTTTTGAAGATCGAACTTTAAATTTGAATAATGTTTATTATGTTCCTTCCTTTGGGAAAAACCTAGTATCTGTTGCTCAACTTTTCGAGCAAGATTATTATTTAAAGTTTATAAAGAATGGAATTCGTATTTCTTTTTCTAATTCTTTCGTCACTGATGCATGTATGAAGAATGGTCTTTTTTACATCTATCCCACTCAACCTTCTCTCTTAGACACCGAAATAGATAACGATCTAATTAGGGAGCCAAAGAGGATCAAACTTTCTGAATCCTCCGATCTAACAAAATCAACATACCTCTGGCACTTAAGACTTGGTCATATCAGTCTAGATAGGATTAAGAGACTTGTGAGGGATGGTCCACTCCAAGCCTCTGCAATAGGTTCACTACCTACTTGTGAATCCTGCATAGAAGGAAAAATGACTAAGCGACCTTTCTCCGATAAGGGTCGAAGAGCCACTGAGTTGCTGGAACTAATACATTCTGATGTATGTGGTCCACTCAACCAACATGCACGTGGAGGATACGAATACTTCGTTACCTTCACTGATGATTACTCAAGATATGGGTTTGTCTATTTGCTTAAACACAAATCCGAGACCTTTAACGTATTTAAGGTCTTTAGGGCTTTAGTGGAAAAGCAAACTGGCAAAGTGATCAAAACCCTTCGATCTGATCGAGGTGGTGAGTATATGTCTGGAGAGTTCGATGACTTTCTTAAAGAAGAAGGTATCGCTTCTCAGCTTACCGCGCCTGGCACACCTCAACAAAACGGAGTGTCAGAGAGAAGAAACCGAACTCTTATGGAGATGGTTAGATCAATGATGAGTTACTCATCACTCCCGCTTTCCTTTTGGGGATATGCCCTCGAAACAGCCGCTTATATTCTGAACCAAGTTCCGTCCAAAACGGTTCCTGGTACTCCTTATGAACGATGGACTGGCCGTAAAGTGAATCTTGGCCGCATCCGAATTTGGGGTTGCCCTGCACACGTGCTAAGGCAAAAGACTAGCAAGTTGGCTAGTAGGTCAGAATTGTGCCTGTTTGTAGGATATCCGAAGGAAACCAAAGGTTTTACTTTCTATAGTCCCGAGGACGATAAGACTTTCGTTAGCACGAATGCTCGTTTCCTCGAGGAGGACTTTATGAAGGATGCGAAACCTAGAAGCAAAATTGTGCTTGAAGAAAAGTTGGGTGAGGAAGCTTCTACCTCATCTGTAAGAACTGTTCTTACCCCAACTGAAACACAACCTAACTCATCAGAATCTCGTCAAGTAGTACTTCGACGTAGTGGGAGGGCTACTCAAAAGCCTGACAGGTACATGTCTTATGGAGACTCTCTTGTAGCCGTCTCTGACATGGATGATCCTGTTTCCTATAGCCAAGCAATGGCTTGTTCTGAATCAAACCTTTGGCTTGACGCCATGAAAGTTGAGATGCACTCGATGTATGTCAACAAAGTCTGGAAACTTGTAGACCTTCCTGAAGGGATTAAACCCGTAGGGTGTAAGTGGATATACAAGAAGAAAAGGGGTCCTGATGGGAACGTTGAGACGTTCAAAGCACGACTTGTGGCGAAGGGTTATACCCAACAAGAAGGGATTGACTATGAAGAAACCTTCTCGCCAGTCGCGATGCTTAAATCCATCCGCATACTCCTATCCATAGCTGCAGCTCTCGACTATGAGATCTGGCAAATGGATGTCAAGACAGCTTTTCTGAATGGCAATCTTGACGAGCGCATTTACATGGCTCAACCAGACGGTTTCGTGGATAAAGGTCAAGAGACCAAGGTTTGTGAGTTGCTTAAATCCATTTATGGACTAAAGCAAGGATCTAGGTCATGGAACATTAGATTCGATGAAACGGTAAAGAGCTTCGGCTTTGAACAGTCAATAGATGAGCCTTGTGTTTACAAGTTAATACACGAAGGCAAAGTTGTGTTTCTGGTACTATATGTCGATGATATACTACTCATTGGTAATGACGTGGGTAAGTTATCTGAGGTTAAGGTCTGGCTAGCAAAGCAATTCGATATGAAGGATCTAGGAGAAGCCGCGTACATTCTGGGAATCCAAATCTTTCGAGATAGGAAAAACCGGACCCTGTCGCTCTCTCAAGCATCTTATATTGATAAGGTGATGGATCGCTTCTCGATGCAAGACTGCAAGAGGGGTCAAACACCCTTTAGGCATGGAGTTTCACTCTCTAAGGACCAGTCTCCCAAGACTGCACAAGAGATTGAAGACATGAGGAAAATTCCTTACGCCTCTGCCGTAGGAAGCCTCATGTATGCTATGCTTTGCACCCGACCTGATATATGTTTCGCCGTTGGCGTAGTTAGTCGTTTCCAATCCAACCCTGGACCCGAGCACTGGATTGCTGTTAAGCATGTTCTTAAGTATCTTCGAAGAACTAGGAACTTGATGCTTACATACTCAGGTACTGACCTGACTATGACGGGATATACCGACTCCGATTTTCAAGCGGATAAGGATTCCAGGAAATCCACTTCGGGATCTGTGTTCATCCTTAATGGTGGAGCTGTTGTGTGGAGAAGTATTAAGCAATCTTGCATTGCTGACTCCACAATGGAAGCAGAATATGTGGCTGCTTGTGAAGCATCCAAAGAGGCTGTATGGCTTAGAAAGTTCCTTAAGTATTTGGAAGTTGTTCCAAACGTCGACGAGCCCATGACCCTTTATTGTGATAATAGTGGGGCTGTCGCTAACTCAAAGGAACCTAGAAGCCATAAGCGCTCTAAGCATATTGAGAGGAAATACCATTTGATTCGAGAGATCGTGCAGCGCGGAGACGTGGAAGTGAAGAAGATCTCAACGGTGGACAACCTCGCAGATCCATTCACCAAGGCCCTAGCGAACAAGGTCTTCGACCAACATCGTGAGGGATTAGGCATGAAGGACTACACACACCTTCTTTGAGTCAAGTGGGAGTTTGTTGTCAATAGTGCCCACAAGAAGAGTTGTAGTCTTTATTTTGAACATTTGATGTAATAAAGTCTCATGAAGACTCTTGCTTGTAATTGCCTATTCATTCATTAATAAAGTTGAAACGTTCATTCAATCTTCCTTGTCTGAAGCTTTATGATAAAACCATAGTCTTTTAGTCCATAAACAAACTTAACAACTTACGAAGAGACAAATGTAGATTTGCATGAACAAACTCTTCGTAGTTTGCTTAAAACGATATATTCGCAATCTTAGGGTCAAAGGACTATTGACCTCAGTATGATTGTTAGAAGAATCTATGATGTCTGGTTATGAGGCATTGAGAGTTAGGAACTCTATAGTTCTTCTAGGTATCTTCCGAAGGTACTGAATTGACCAGTGCACTTCTAGAGACAAGATAAGAACAAACCATTTAACCTCTTATGTCTCGAAGTCACTATGTATGAATTGCATCATGCTTACCTTAATCCTGAAATGAGACATGCCATTTCACACCTTAGTATTCTCATTTGAGAAAGTCAAAGTTCGGACTCACTATGTGATTCCGAACAAGGCCTATTGGTGAAGTACTAAGTTGTGAGTCTGTCATGAGTAACTTTGTGAAGTTCTCATAGATATGGAATTCATGTACAAGATTGCTGAAATGCAATGTATGTCACCTCATGCTTTGTTCCTTGGAGTGTGAATAAATGAACTGGCCAGTGTCCAAATTGAGTCTTGACTCTTTTGGATGAAACAATGTGACTTGTTAGCTCCTCGTCAATACATTGTTTCTAACTTATTCACAAGCGACAAAGGAGTTGAGGAAATAACAGCTAGAAGGGTAAAATGGTAATTTAGTAAATCCCGACTAGCTGATGACATTCATGAAGGGTAAACATAGATAATATTCAGTGGATCCGCTCATCATAATTAGGTCGAATTCTTGAGTAGAAAATAAATTCATTTGAACCGAGAGATTTTCAGTGTCAGCTCTTTAGTGGAGTCAGTTGGCATTAAGCTAAACTTGGAAAAGGTTTGTGAACTTTTGAGTCCAAGTGTTTAGCTAAAGCTTTGTTCATTTGGGTCCATGAGGTCACTGTCACGAATCACATCGATAGGAATAGTTAAACTGGAAGCTAAGCCAAAACAAGAACGAAAATAGTTAAAAGGGTATTTTTGTCTTTTGAGACATAAGGATGAAATGGATGTCAATAAATTTTGACAAGTTCATTTGATGACTTAATGTCACTCGGCCATAATATGATTAATTGGGCCTTGTGAATTAAATTCATTTCATAAGAATTTTATTGAAAACTCTTAATGGGCCTTTTTCATGTTCTCATGAATAAATGAAGAAGCTTCTAGAAGCTCCTTCTAGAAGTGAAATGGGCGCCCATAATACCCAAGGAAAGAGAGTTTATTTTGTGCATAAATGTATTTAGATACTTGCCAAAAGAAAAAGAGGAAACAAATTTCCCACACATGCTTGTGGGAAATTCGGCCAAGTGAGAAAAGGGAAAGCCAAGGAACAAAAAAGGAAACAAATCCTAGCCTCTAGGAGGCAGCCTTGGGCGCCCAACAAGGAATGGGAAATGAAGGATTTTTGCTCATGAATATGTGATATTCTATAGAAGAGGAAACTACCTTATTGAAGGTGAGACCTCTCCTATAAATAGGAGCCCCATTTCCTCACAATTCATTCATCCAAGTTTAAGAGATTTGAGAGACTCTCTCTCTAGAACTTGGCCGAAGTCCTCTTCTCTCTCTCTCTAGTTTATTTTCGGTTTTCTCTTGTCTTGGCACCTAGGTCCTCACTCGACCTAGTCTTTAGCTCTGCGACTTCGAGACTCGTTCTCAAGTCGTAGTGTTTAAAAGTGCCCACTCACTAATTCCTTCTTTTCGAGTGATTTAGTGATAGAAACTATCGTGGTTGCTCGAGTTCCCGAGGAAAGAAAAGAGAGACGTGCTGCGAGGGGAGACGAACGTTGCCAACCTTCCAAAGGCTCATCAACGTTCAAGCATCAAAAAGGTTAGTAACTTTTATAGCTCATATTAGTTTTTATTTACATGCATATGCTCTTGTCTAGGTTAGTAAAAACTAGTTTTACTTAAAAAGAAAATTTTTAAAATTCCGCCGCTTAACGAAGCGTTAAACTTTTTCTCAAACCCTAGATCGATTCCAACATCCGCACACCCCTTCGTGCACCTCGCGGAGCGCTTTCTTCGCCTCGACCTCGGTCAGGCAGCGGAGGAGGGGCATAGAGTGGCCTCTCTTGAACAAGTTGTCCTCCCTCATCGTGTACTTCGGCGCCAAGCTTCTCAGCTTCTTGGCCTCTCCTTTGTCTTCGGGGATGACTCATCGCTTAAGGAATTCCACGAGCGGTGTCATCCATGAGGGAGGCGGAGTCTCGTCAACTACCCCTACATCGCCTCTCGAAACGTAGGGTCGAGTCAACACCTCGATCGGGACGCTGCCTTCGCCCTCCTCGTCTATCCCGGACGCGAGGCGAGCCAGGGCGTCAGCGTCGATGTTCACCTCTCGAGGAACTTGGACGATCTCGAACCATGACAGGGCCTCTAGGTTCTTTTGGGTCTTAGACAAGTATGCGATCATGTTCGGCTCTTTAGCGGCGTAGTCGCCCTTAACCTGGTTCACGATCAACTGCGAGTCGCAGTGGATGCACAGGTTTTGGACGCCTAGCTTGTTCGCTAGCTCCAAGCCAACGATCAGAGCCTCGTACTCCGCCTCGTTGTTGGAAGCCTTGAACTCGAACCGCATGGCATATCTCATCTTTTCCCTATCGGGATTTGTGAGCACAACACCGGCGCCAGCCCCCCGGGCGTTTGACGCTCCATCTACGTGTAAGTCCCAGACCGGCCCTATCGGGCTGTTGGTCCTCTTCTTTGATGACTCGCTGTGGTCGTTCTCCTTGTCTTTCGTGCTCTTACTACTCTCATCGCCCTCGTCGGTCGGGGGCGCGCTTGTGAATTCGGCGATGAAGTCGGCGAGGGCCTGGCCCTTGATGGCGGTTCTCGGTTGGAACTCGACCCCGTACTCGCCCAACTCTTGGGACCATATCGTCATTCGAGAGGAGGTCCCTTTTTGAAGGGCCTTCTCGATGGGATGTCCCGTGCGGACCACAATGGGGTGCGCTTGGAAGTAGGGTCGGAGCTTTCTCGCGCTCATGACAAGGGCGAGGGACAATCTCTCGATTTCCGGGTATCGGGTCTCGGCGTCGAGGAGCGCCTTGCTAACATAATAGACCAGCCATTGCACCTTGTCTTCTTCGCGTATGAGAACCGCGCTCACGGCCCTGTCGGAAACCGCGAGGTAGATGTACAAGGTTTCGCCATTCTTTGGCTTTGCAAGGAACGGGGGGGAGGCGAAGTAGGCTTTCATTTCGTGGAATGCTTCCTCGCACTTCTCCGTCCACACGAACCCGTCGGTCTTCTTCAGTGCCTTGAAAAACGGTTGGCACTTGTCGGTGGCCTTGGACACGAATCGCGTCAGGGCGGCGATCCTTCCTGTCAGACTCTTAACTTCTTTCACTTTCTGCGGCGACCTCATCTCTAAGATCGCCCTAATTTTCTCAGGGTTAGCCTCGATCCCGCGGCGGCTAACCATGTAGCCCAAGAATTTTCCGGACTCGACCCCAAAAGCGCACTTGTTGGGGTTGAGCTTCATCTTGTAGCGTCGCAGGATCGCAAACATCTCTCTCAGGTCTCGAACGTGGTCGTGGGTCTTGAGGCTTTTGACGAGCATATCGTCCACGTAAACTTCCATGGTTTTTCCAATTTGATTGGCGAACATTCGGTTTACCAACCTTTGGTACGTTGCTCCCGCGTTTTTGAGGCCAAAGGGCATGACCTTGTAACAGTAGAGTCTGCGGTTCATAACAAAGGTGGTCTTGATCTGGTCCGGCTCGTGCATGCGGATCTGGTTGTAGCCTGAGTAGGCGTCCATGAAGCTCAACAACTCGTGGCCCACCGTAGCGTCCACAAGCTGCTCGATCCTCGGGAGGGGGAAGCTATCTTTCGGGCCGGCCTTGTTGAGATCTTTATAGTCGATACAGATCCGCCATTTCTCGTTTGGCTTCTTGACCATCACCACGTTGGACACCCACTTGGGGTGTTCCGCCTCCTTGATGAAGTCGGCGGTGAGAAGTTTGTCGACTTCTATACCGATGGCTTGGTATCTCTCCCCGCTGAACGTCCGCCGCGGTTGAACGCGTTCGGCTACTCTCTTGTCGTCGTTGAGACGGTGAACCATTATCTCGGGGTCGATCCCCGGCATGTCGGCGTGTGTCCACGCGAAGACGTCCTTGTGTTTGCGGAGGAAGGTGGCGAGCTGGTCTCGGACTTCGGATGGGAGCTGGGCTCCTACCTTGACTACCTGGTCGGGTTTGGCATCGTCCAACACGACGAGAACAAGGTCGTCCGGTGTCTCCACCTTTCGACGCTCGACATCGTTCCTCTGGTCCAGTTCTCCAAAGATTCATCCTTCCTCTAATTTGCACGGGAACTTGTCCCCGAGCTGGAAGACGGTGCTCACCGTCTTTCCCTTTTCTTTCCCGTCCACGCCTTGGATGTAGCACATCCTTGCCATCGATTGGTCTCCCAACATCATGGCTATCCCCTTGTCAGTTGGTAACTTCATCATTAGGTGGTAAGTGGACGTAATGGCCTTCAACCGGTTGAGGGTCGGGCGGCCGATTATGACGTTGTAGGCGGAGGGTTGGTCCACGACCAAGAACGATACGATGTGGGTGACCTCGAGCCCCCCCGGTGTCCCGAAGGTCACCGGGAGGTCGATGGTTCCCTCCGTCATGACCCTCTCCCCGGAGAAGCCGAAGAGTGGAGTCGAGATCGGGGTCGGCTCATCCCAGATAGCTTCATCCTGTCCAGCGCCGCCTCGAAGATTATATCGGCGGAGCTCCCATTGTTGATTAGGATTCTCCGGACGAGGTTGTTGGCGACCGGGGCCGAGACGACTATCGCGTCGTTGTACGGGTGGAGGACTCGCGCCGCCTCTTGGCCAGTGAAGAACATGGACTCGAACGGGGCCGGAGGAGGAGCCTCGTACGTATGGTTGATGTAGTGCGCTACTTTCCCTGGGGAAACTTCATGTGCGTACTTCTTCCTTTGCGTGGACGAGTCCCCAAACTCCGGGTCGCCCATGATTGAGCCCACGATGTGCAGTTGTGAGCTCTCCGGTTCTTCGATTGCTGCTCGGTCCGTGACGGTCACCGTTGCCGGACCCTTCCTTTCCTGCCGCGGACGCTCACCGTGCGCCGCGGCCGTCCCGATCGTTCTAAGGACGTACTCTTTCAGTTTCCCGTCTTGAATCAGGGCCTCGATCTGACGCTTGAGTTGATAGCATTCGGATGTCAGATGCCCGTGATCTTGGTGGTATTCGCAGAACTTGTTTCGATCCCTCTTTGCAGGATCCTTTGTGAGAGGAGTAGGGCTCGCTAGCTTGTCTCGGTGCAGAGCTAGGATCCGCTCTGGTGGGGTGTTCAATGTGGTAAACGTCGAGAACTTTCGGAAGCTATCGACTTGTGATGGTCTCGGCCCGGGGAGGGAGCGGCCGTTGGGGGCCTGGCCTCCCTTGTTCCTCCTCTTTCGAGGGTCGGGACGATCTCCATCTTGGTCGTCGCGGCATCGACTACCTTGCCCCCCTGACTTCCGGCCATCTCGGCCATCGAGATAGTCCTCGATTCCCATATACGTGCGGGCTCTCGTCATCAGCTCCGCCATGCTCCGCGGGACTTTCCCAACAATGGATTTGAGGAAGTCGTTCGTGCGAACTCCCTCGGTGATCGCCGTGATGGCGTCCTTGTCGTCGAACCCCTCGACTTTGTGAGACTCCTCGGTGAAGCGAGCGAGGTATTGCCTCAACGTCTCATCTCTCCCTTGCCGAATGGAGATGAGGTGGGTATTCGACTTCTTTTGTGCCACGAGCGTGGCGAAGCGAGCAAGGAAAGCCTCTTGCAAAGCCCGGAAGGACGGGATGCTCCCGGGTCTCAAGCTCCGGAACCATTCAAAGCCCGACCCCGTGAGGGTTAGGCTGAAGGCTTGGCATAGGGTCGCGTCCGGCTGCCCTTGCATCGTCATCCACGTCTCGTAGTGTTGGATGTGGAAGTTCGGGTCAGTCCGCCCATCATAGGGAGGGATGGACGGCAATTTGAAGTTCCCCACGCAAGGTTGCGCGAGGATTTGTGCGACGAAGGGAGAGTACGATTCCTCGATCCCTCCATACGGCCTCTGCCTCCCCGACTCCCTCATCTCGATGATTTGGTTTTGGAGGCTCTGAATCATCGTGACCATGTCAAGCCCGTTAGCAGGGCTGACCGCCGGGGCCACGGGAGTTGCCGGCTGGCGCTCGTTGGACGCTTGGTCCACGATATTGGCCTGAGGTTGGCCGAGAGTTGCGGCGGGGAGCGCATCCCTCCGAGAGTTGAGCCTTTGGCGGAGATTCTCCCCTCGGGAGTTTCTCTACGCCGTCAAGCTCTCCCTAAGGTCCACGCTTGGCGCGTGGTGGGGCGAGTTCGCCCTTGGTCGGGCCGCGCGGCGAGCGCTTTGGCTATCGGCCCCATCATTGCCCAGAGTCGCTCTCTCCTCGCCTCTTGAAACCGAAGGGGCGAGTCCCTGGGAATGTGACCGTGCATGTCGTCGCGCCGGACGCGACGGACCGGCCAAAGCACCACTGGGCCTCTCGGACCGCGAGTGGGCGAGGCTAGGAGTCGCCTCGTCGGTCCTTGACTCCCCCGCATAGTCGGGGTCAGAGTCATTACGGGCAGATCGATCCTCGACATCGTAGCCGAGGAGATCGGCAATAAGCGAGCCGTCGACGCCGGGACGGTCTAGAAGCTCTGCGAGTTGCCGAGCCGTGTCCTCTCGGAGCGTGGCCTCGGGGTCATTCGTCGGGTCTTGGGGCTGGCTCTCGTTATCACGAGGTTGCCCTTCAAGACGGTGAGCGAGGCTCCGGAGACCGTACCTCGAGCTTGTCGCTCGAGTGCCGGCGGAGGTCGCTGGAATGTGACTCATCTCTCGAGAGTCGTAAGAGTAGTGAGAGTGTGGAATGGGAGGGAAAGCGCGCTAAGGTTGGTGGTCCCCTCCTTCTAGCGCCAAAATGTTGTCGCTGTGCTTCGGACAACGATTTAGGAGCCACAGGCGGTTAGACCCAAGGCCGGACCAAGTGGCCTCGCCTGGGCTCGAGCGTTTCGGACCTGGTTGCCCAGATCTTCCCTTGGCTGTCGATGGTGTCTGAGCTCGCCGGGGTACCTGGAAAGGATAAGAAAACCGTGAGCTAAGAAGGGAAAACAGAGGGGGTGCCTCTGTTTACCTCTCCGACGCTCAACATTAGTGGGATTGAGGTGGAGAATAGAGGGTTTAAGTTTTTAGGGGCCGAGACTTGAGAGAAACGAGCGAGAGGTGAGTTCGGCAGCGTTTGAAAGAACTATACCTTCATTGAAAAGAGTTGTAGGATCCATAGAGCGCCTTTCTAAGCTTGTACACATGTTGAGGCAAGTTAGGTCAACAAATCCTTTAGGTTGTGCAACATACACCTCTTCATTCAAGTACCCATTCAGAAAGGCACTTTTGACATCCATCTAAAATAGTTTGAAATGAAGATGAAAAGAGCTACCAAGTGATAATCTGATAGCTTCAAGCCGAGCCACATGAGCAAAAGTTTCATCAAAATCCACCCATTCCACCTGTGTATACCTCTGTGCCACAAGTCTAGCTTTGTTTCAAGTTATATTACCTTGATCATCAGATTTATTTTTGAAAATTCACTTAGTTCCAATAACATTTATTTTTCGGTTTAGGCACTAATTCCCATACATCATTTCTTTCAAATTGCACAAGTTCTTCTTGCATAACACTAATCAAGTATTCATCAACAATAGCCTTAGTAACATTTTTAGGTTCGATCTTAGAGACAAAGCAGACATTACCAACCATTTCTCTGTAGTTGACAGGATTCTTCATCCGAGTACGTATCCCATCTTTAATATCACCAAGGACCTCTTCAACAAGATGATTTTTTGAATTCTTCTGACGCACGTCTTTCAAGAAAAGCTTATGTTTCCTTGTCAGGGCATGAGTCATCAGGGAAGGAATCATCTTAAGACACAATGTCGTTAGACTTATCAGCAACATCTGTCCTGACATCTGAACTACTGGGTATAGATTCATCATCATCATTAATACTCATAGAAACATCAGGGGAATCATTAACAACAACATATATGGATTCCATCATGGATTTAGTGCATTTATTATAGACAGTATAAGCACGACGTTTCTAGAGTAGCCAAGGAAAATACCTTTATCACTATTTTGATCAAACTTCTGTCGAGGATCATGATCAGCCAGAATATAGAAAATAGTGTCAAAGACATGAAAATATTTAACATTTGGCTTCCTTCCCCTCCATATCTCATAATTAGTTACAGTAGTGCCTGGGCGAATGGAAACTCGGTTGTGAATATGACAAGCAGTATTGAAAGCTTCGGCCCAAAAGTGTAGAAGAATGTCTTTGGCAAGCATCATTACCCTCGCCATTTTCTGAAGAGTATGGTTCTTTCTTTCTACAATCTCATTCTGTTGTGGAGTAATAGGAGCAAAGAATTCATGAGCAATGCCCTCTGCAATACAAAAGTTAGCAAAACTATTGTTCTCAACTCCCTCCCATGATCACTTCTAATTCTGACCACTTTACCAATACTTTCACCTTTCTCTCTTTTCACTTGCTTGCATAGGGCTTCAAAAATAGTTAAAGTGTCAGATTTTTCACGAATAAAATCAACCCAAGTGTACATGGAGAAGTGGTCATCGACATAGACAAACACATATTTATTTCCACTGAGACTTTCAATCTGCATAGGACCCATCAAGTCCATGTGTAGGAGCTCCATAACATGTGAGGTGGTAAGATGTTGCACCATCTTGTGAGACTTCTTGACATGTTTTCCTATCTGACAATCACCACGGATTTTTCCTTCAACAATCTTAACGTCAAGGAGTGCAACAATGGCCTCTTCAGAAACAATCTTGTTCATGCTTCTAAGGTTTAGATAACCAAGATTTTGGTGCCATGGCTTAGCTTCATCAACTTATGAAATGAGACACGTTGTGACATGTGATTCTTTTCTTGGAGACCACATGTAACAGTTTTCTTGAGATCTGTTTCCTTTCATCAGCTCATCATGTTCCTTGTTAGTCACAACACAGTCATCAGAAGTAAAGTTAACAGACAGGTTTAGATCACAAAGTTGACTAATGTTGTCGTCGTGCTTCAGACAACGATTTAGGAGCCACAGGCGATTAAACCCAAGGCCGGACCAAGTGGCCTCGCCAGGGCTCGAGCGTGTCGGACCTGGTTGCCCAGATCTTCCCTTGGCTGTCGATGGTGTCTGAGCTCGCCGGGGTACCTAGAAAGGATAAGAGAACCGTGAGCTAAGAAGGGAAAACAGAGGGGGTGCCTCTGTTTACCTCTCCGACGCTCAACATTAGTGGGATTGAGGTGGAGAATAGAGGGTTTAAGTGTTTAGGGGCCGAGACTTGAGAGAAACGAGCGAGAGGTGACTTCGGCAGCGTTTCAGTCCTCAAGAATGGATTACCTAGAGAAGGTGAGGGGCGCCTGTATTTATAGGCGACCAAGGGGCCATTGGTGGGCCCCTTGGCCGAGGATAACATGGGCTCGGCCCTTGGCTGAGGATAGTATAGGCTCGGCCGAGGATAGCATAGGATGGCATTATTGGTATGTCCCTTAGCAGAAGATAACATAGGCCCGGCAGAGGATAGCATAGGATGGCGTCATTGGTGGCCCCTCGGCCGAGGATAACATAGGCTCGGCCGAGGATAGCATAGGGCCGAGGATAGGCTCGCGAGGCCGAGGTCGAGCTCGTGAGGCCGAGGTCGAGCTTCTGAGGCCGAGGTCGAGCTCATGAGGCCGAGGTTGAGCTTGTAAGGCCGAGGTCGATCTCGTGAGGCCGAGGTCGGACTCGTGAAGTCGAGATCGAGCTCGTGAGGCCGAGGTCGAGCTCGTGAGGCCGAGGTCGAGCTCGTGAGGCCGAGGTCGGACTCGTGAAGCCGAGGTCGAGCTCGTGAGGCCGAGGTCGGGCTCGTGAGGCCGAGGTCGAGCTCGTGATGCCGAAGTCGAGCTAGTGAGGCCGAGGTCGAGCTCGGTCTTGGGCCGAGGCTATTGGGTCGGCCCTTGGCCGAGCCGGCCCATGGGCCGATCAATGGCTGGGGCAAGTTTGATCGCTGTTTTGCCTTTGATTTGCCGCGACTGGGGTCGGGCCGATAACAACTAATACTTATGAGATTTGCAGTTAGACCTTCGACCAACAAAGCTTCTGTTAAACAAGATAATTCAGGATAGTTAAGCTGACCTTTACCAATAATCTTGGCCTTGACTCTATCACCAAAAGTGACATGGCAATTTGAGTAATGTTTTATGTTGGATAGAAAACTCTTAACTCCTGTCATGTGTCGAGAACACCCACTATAAAAAATACCAATCATCTCTGGTAGAGGCACAAAGTGAGGTATAAGCAATATTGGCACGGTGCGAAGTTGACTTTGTTCTCCACACCTGTTGTGGTGGTAGGTTGTGTCGAGGTTTCCTATGGGAGGATTGATGCTGATGAAGTTTCCTCCCATATAGACGATAACAAAAAGGGCGGATGTGACCACGACGAGGTCTGTTGACATGAAACCTTGTTGGTCTATTATGCTGCCGCTGAAGCTGATTCTGATACTCGTCAGTGACAGATGTCAGAGACATATTGTGAGGCATCTGGGGAGCTGTCTTTCTGAGGAATGAAAGTGGTCTGAGAAGTAGATCCACCATGAGTATACCCCGAAGGCCTTTCACATTCTTATCAGGCTTTCCAGTAGTAAGAATTTTGTCAACGCTGTCTGTGCTTGAGATTAGCATTCTGACAGATTCGGTCATCTAGTCAAGTTCTCCATTTAGACTGCTCACTTCGCGCTTTAAATCAATAATGGTTTCCAGGAGCCTCGCTTGGTCCTTCGTTAGAACAAGAATTAGATCATTCTGCTTGTCTAGAACCTGAGATTCTTCAACCTACTTAGTATGCAATACACTATAAACATCATTAAGAGTATCATCAGATAGGTCATCCTCATCAAAAGAAACAATATTAACCTTTGAGGAACTATCAGTATCATTATGATTATGAACAGTTTGATTAGGAATAATGGCAGTAAAGGCAACAAAATTGCTTATCTTGTCAGAGTCACTCTCATTTGCTTCATCATCGGAAATAGTGACATTGTACCCTCTCTTTTGCTTCTTCAAGAAATTTGGACATTCTTTCTGAATATGTCCATACCCTTCACATTCATAACACTACCAATGGTGTTGTAGGTACGATCTCCACATTTACCATTCTTTTGAAAATTTCCATTCTTCTCAAATTTTTGTTGAAAGTTGTCATTGACATCTTGAGAGACATTCTTCCTGGTCATCTGGTTGAACTTCTTCATCACCCTGCTATAATTCTTTGCAAGCATAGTAGTAGTGTCATCAATCTCATTTATCTGAGTCAGAATATACCGCTCTTTCTAATCCAGGATAGAGCTCTTGAAAGCCATTCCTTTATTCTTTTTCTCTAGCTTAGGAAGGGACAGCTCGAATGCCATAAGGGATCCCATTGTACCCAAGGTTGATTCATCCTCTGCGGGACTCCAGTCCTTCTCAGGTTTGAGACCGGTTTCTATCCCTTTATCATAAATAGTGATAGGGGCAGCCCAACCGTGAATAACAGTCTTCCATGTCTTGTTATCAAGAGATTTCATGAAGGCACCCATACGAGCCTTCCAATAGCCGTAGTTCATTTCCATCCAGAATTGGAGGACGATTAACCGATCCTCCTTCCCTGAAACTATCCATTACAAAACAGAACAAATTAAATAAGAAACCACCCTAAGATATGGCCGCTCCTATACCGATTGAAATTCTGTTTAGAGTGAAAGGCAAGATGTAGCACACAATGTAGCAGCAATATGTCCGACAACTTGTTTTAACACAGATAATGGATAATGAACAAAGCAAGGCGTAAAAGTAAAGACACACGATATGGTTACCCAATTCAGTGCAATGTCACCTATGTCTGGGGACTCACAGCCAGTAGAAAGGAATTCACTATCAAGTAGTCAATAGTACAAACAAGGACTTATATGAACAACGCAAATATCAATGCCCTATAAACTCTTACTACAAGTGATTACCAAAACAGGGACTCCCCTGAATTTGAGACCCCTCTCAATTCCACTCTTCAAGTACGCTCCGATACTTGGTCAGCTTCAATGTCAAACTGTTGGAATTGATCTAGGGTTTAAGAAAAAGTTTAACGCTTCGTTAAGCGGCATAATTTTAAAAAATTTCTTTTTCAAGCAAAACATTTTTTACTAACCTAGACAAAGAGCAAGCACATGTAAATAAAAACTAATATGAGCATAGAAGTTTACTAACCTTTTTAGATGCTTGAACGTTGAGAAGCTTTTGGAAAAAGGTTGCAACGTTCGTCTCCCCTCGCAGCACGTCTCTCTTCCTTCCTCGGCAACTCGAGCAACCACGAAAGTTTCTATCACTAAATCACTCGAGAAAAAAGGAATTAGTGTGTGGGCACTTTTAAACACGACAACTCAAGAACAAGTCTTAGAGTCGAAGAGCTAAAACACTAGGTCAAATGTGGACCTAGGTGCCAAAACAAAACCAAAAATAACTAGAGAGAGAGAGAGAGGATCGGCCACAAGGTCTAGAGAGAGAAGCTCTCAATCTCTAACTTATGTGGAATGACTAGAATGAGAGGAATGAGGTCTCTATTTATAGGGAGGCATGAGCAAATCTTATTTCCTCTTTTCTACCCATGTTGGACGTTCATGACATGTCATGCAAGTCCTTGGATTTATTTCCTCATTTGTTCTCTCTTAGTTGGCCGAAAAAGCACTTTCCTTCTAGAGGAAATTTGTTTCCTCTTTTTCTTTTGGCAAGTATCTTCATACATTAATGCACAAAATAAACTCCCTTTCCCACTATGGCATGAACGAAATTCAGCCTTATTTTCCTTGGGTTGGACAAAATTTGAGCTTCTAGAAGGAGCTTCTAGATGTTTCTTTATTTGTTCATGACAACATAAGAAAAGCCCATTAAGAATTTTCAAGTAAAATTCTATGAAATGAAATTAATCCTCAAGGCCCAAATTCTTTAAGTTGGCCGTGTGATTTAAATTTCATTTGTCATCATATGACAATGTCAAAAAAATTTATTGAAATTCATTTCATCCTACGTCTAAAAAGACAAAAATACCCTTTTGACAATTTTCACAGAACTTGTCTCGTTCTTGTTTTGACTTAGCTTCTAGTTTAACTATTCCTACTCGATATGATTTGTGACAGTGACCTCATGGATCCAAATGAACAAAGCTTGAGCTAAACACTTGGACTCAAAAGTTCACAAACCTTTTCCAAGTTTAGCTTAATGTCAACTGACTCCACTAAAGAGTTGACACTGAAAATCTCTCGGTTCAAATGAATTTATTTTCTACTCAAGAATTCAACCAAATTATGATGAACGGATCCACTGAATATTATCTATGTTTACCCTTCATGAATATCATCAGCTAGTCGGGATTTACGAAATTACCATTTTACCCTTCTAGCTGTTATTTCCTCAACTCCTTTGTCGCTTGTGAATAAGTTAGAAACAATGTATTGACGAGGAGCTAACAAGTCACATTGTTTCATCCAAAAAGAGTCAAGACTCAATTTGGACACTGGCCAGTTCAATTATTCACATTCCAAGGAAAAAATCATGAGGTGATATACATTGCATTTCAGCAATCTTGAACATGAATTCCATATCTATGAGAACTTCACAAAGTTACTCATGAAATTCTCACAACTTAGTATTTCACCAATAGGCCTTGTTCGGAATCACATAGTGAGTCCGAACTCTGACTTTCTCAAACGAGAATACGTAAGGTGTGAGATGGCATGCCTCATTTCAGGATTAAGGTAAGCACGATGCAATTCATACGTAGTGCCTTCGAGACATAAGAGGTTAAATGGTTTGTTCTTATTTTGTCTCTAGAAGTGCATTGGTCAATTCAGTACCTTCGGAAGATACCTAGAAGAACTATAGAGTCTCCAACTCTCAATTCCCCATAACCAGACATCATAGATTCTCCTAACAATCGTACTGAGGTCAATAGTCCTTTGACCCTTAGATTGCGAATATATCGTTTTAAGCAAACTACGAAGAGTTTGTTCATGCAAATCTACATTTGTCTCTTCGTAAGTTGTTAAGTTTGTTTATGGACTAAAGACTAATGTTTTATCATAAAGATTCAAACAGACAAGGAAGAATGAATGAACGTTTCAACTTTTTATTAATGAATAAGCAATTACAAGCAAGAGTCTTCATGAGACTTTATTACATCAAATGTACAATATAAGGATTACAACTCTTCTTGTGGGCACCATTGAGAACACAAACGCACGCGAAGACTTCAATCACGCAATCACAAAACCCAATCTCACAAGCACTCGGACTTCTAGAATAGTGTTTGTATAATTACATTGCTCTTAACAAAACAAATAGTCTCTTAGTCTGCCAATCATGCATGTCTAGGAACCCTAAGTATTTTGATAAAGTGTCAAGAACTGCTAAGAGGGTAGCACTCGGCTTTTATAGCAGTCATACAAATCTGGAAGTCAATCTAGGGTTTCCTTACCCATAAACGCGTGAAGATCATTAAGGAAAGTCTTCATCGATACGATCTGGTAAAACAAGAAACTTGCCATAAATACAGCCTGCACACAAAGAGAAAGATGTCTCTACTTATCGTGACATGAAGATCGACATCTTCCATCAACAACTTGTAGTAAAAAAATAAGCCAACACATAATGTAACAACAAAATCTCTTTTCTTGGCCTCGTCATTGGATTCGATTCCCGTTTCTATGATATTTTATTTTATTTTTTCCTTTTTGCGTAGAAAGAAAATGATAGAAGTTGAGAGAGAGAGAGAGAGAGAGTCAGAAATAAAGGGAGCGTACCAGGGAAGGAAAGGAGATAGAGGGAGAGAGAGGGAGGGGGAGAGAGAGAGAGACAGAGAGAGAGAGAGAGAGAAAGAATGAGAGAGTGTGTGTGAGTTAAGAGAAATCTTTTCATACTTGTTTAAATGATATTTAAAGGTATTTCTATCTTTACATATTAGGCTTCGTATATTGTTTTTTTTAAATCGTACGGATTTTCTATTAGAAATTGGGTCAAACACTCATCAATATTGGAGAATAACCTCTTAGTGCAAGGAATACCACAGATCTAAGCCGAAGTGAATCTACCACTATGTTCATATATGATTGCACATTTTATGCGTGCTTTCGACAGAAAGAAGAACAATGAGCACAATAAAATTCGAGCACAACAAGGCTCTTTCAATAAACCTATAATGGATGATGGATAAATCCAAACAACCTCGGTCTGATGATCACGAAGAAGATGACTATTCAACCTGTATAGATCAAAATATAAATGGAAATCCACACAGGGATAGTGGACGACGACTAATCCGACTCCATAACAAACCAAACCAAACAAAACACAGCAACAGAATAAAAAATTCACAAATATTCTTAAAACAAAAAAAAATCAAAAGAAAATTTAAACTCGCCACAAGAATTTGAAAAACAACACCTATGATCCATCTTCCAAGGAACCACGTCGCTCAGCCCCCATCGCTACAGAGCTACGCAGTGCTCTCAACGTCGTCGAGGAACCACGCTACATCTCGTCATCGTCAGAGAGCCACACAGCGTCGTCGTCATTGCCGGAGAGCCACGCAGCATCGTTGACATCGACAAGGAGCCACATAGAGTCATCACCACTTTTGGAGAGCCATGTAACGCCATAACCATCGCCAATGAGCCACGCAATGCCATCGACGTCGCTGAGGAGCCACACAGCGTCGTTGCTATCGACGGAGAGCCATGCAGCACCATCGTCATCGACGAGGAGAAACGCAGCGTCGTCGCCATAGCTTGAGAACCACGCATTGGCCTTTTCGTTGCCAAGGAGCCACACAACGATATTGCCGGAAAGCCACGCAGCACCGTCACCGGAGAGGAACTGCATTGCATTGCCGCTATCGCCGAGGAACAAGCCGCAAAGTCGTACCACCAAGCCCGTTGTTGCCTCTCTACCTCTGGTTATTTTTCGCCGCACCACCTCACCCGGGACCGAAAGACACCCAACTGTGACAAGAGTCTTGGCCGGAATCGGCCCTAGGGGAGAGAAAGAGAATTTGATCTAGATGTAGATCTGAAAAAGAAAAAAACCGAGGGTTGAGGAGAGAGAGAGAAGAGAGAGAACTCACATGTGGACTATTGGCTATTTTATTAATATATTCGCTAAGCTTAATATTAAATGTGTCAATATTTGATGAAATTCTGAGTAGTCACAAAGACAAGATGTCGCACACAAAGTGTTGACAATGTGTCCGACAACGTGCTTGAACACAGATAATGGATAATCAACAAACAGTGCGATAAATAAACGACACACAATATGGTTACCCAGTTCGGTGCAATATCACCTACGTCTAGGGGCACTCTGCAAGTGGAAAGGATTTCACTATATAGTAGTCAATAGTAAAAACAAGGTCTTATATGATTACAACACAAAATGAAAGCCCTAAAAACTATTACCACAATTGAATGCCTAGACCAGGGACTCCCCCTGAATTTGAGATCCTCCTCAATTCCACTCTTCGAGCAAACACCTATGCTCGGATGACTTCAACCTTCAAACGCACGTGAGTCTTTAATCACGTATACACAGAACCCAAATCACTCAAACACTCAAACTTCTCGAATAGTATTTGGTGAATGACAACGCTCTTATCAGAACACAAAGCCTCCCAATCCGCCGGTCTTGCACGTCTAGGAGCTATTTCGAAAAAGCGTCGAGGTTGCTAATGGAAAACACGGGGCTTTTATAGCAGTTGTACAATCCTGGAAGTGTATCTAGGGTTTCCTTACCCGTACTCGCGAGAATATTGCGCAATAAAGATATCAGGGAGGCAATAGCAAGGTAATCGGTTAAAACCTAGAACTTGCCAGAAATACAAACTTAAGGATGTCTTTCCGGAAGCTGGAGCATGAAGACCGAAATCTTTCTTTGCACTAAAAAATAAAGCCAACAAAATAACGTAACAACTGTCTCCCCCTTTGGCTATTTTTTAGGCAAGCACTTCTAGAGCAGTTCTCATCCAAATGTCATGAACAAAGAAAGATGTCAAAATAAATGACCTTCATGACGCCTCTCCCCCTGATTGTCTCATAAACATACCAAAGGTAAGAACCAACCATATACAGAGGGAGGAGAACACAAACATACTGATGAGATAAAGAGAACTGAAGCAAGCAGAGATATTCCAAAAATAACAGAGTCTGAACATAGTCTTTGAACAACCAGAGAAGCAACTGAAGTTAAACACACAAAAGCTGTAAAAGGGTTCAACAAACAAGAAAAAAATGAAAGTTCAAAGGTTACAGACCATAGATAAAAGGGACTAATGGGCAACAGTTTGGGCGGAGTCATCATCACTCTCATCACCTAGGCCATCTGAGTCACTCTTGTCGTTCCCTTCACTGTCTTCATCACCGTCAGAAACTACAGCATCATTGTTTTGACCAGAGTGAGTGGTCGCCGCATCATCATTACCAGGAGAAGCAGTTAAGTCACGAACAAGACCTTCACATATGGGCTTCCTGCGAGAGAGAGTCTCGATGGTCTTCTTGAGGATGTTAATCTCCTCACTGAGCTCTTTCAAAACGTTCCTTTGAACTTAGGACCCATCTTCATCGTGCTACCAGAGGCGACAGATGTCGTAACAGATGGTTTGACAAGGTCACGAGCATCTTCCTTTCGAAAAGCTTATGACTGATAGTAAGAACACTGGGTCGTTTTCTGCCACATCCGTGCTACGCAAGATATTTGGGTTTTGTTTGAGCAGGAAACCCAATTGGTAGCTTCACGGCATAGGACTTGGCATGTTTCGCCAAGTGATTTACAACAAACACTCTGAAATCAAAAGACGAGCGAGTACCTATTTGGTAGATCAAACAGGCGAGCTCAGACTTGATACTGGAGCCGTGAGAGGAAGGAGCCCAATTCGCAATGCCAATCTGATACAACACAGAGTATTTGGTCATCAAATCTGAGGAGGTCATTATTCCTTTGGAAGGCCAAACCTTCTCCATTTCCCCCGAAATTTCCTTGGCAATGGTGTCCAAGGAGGAAACACGATCTGCAGTAACTATCTTTCCCCTCCCAATGTAGTTGTTGATTGCATCAGAGGAGAAGTCAAACCAGTGACCTCTAACAAAGACCTTCCTATACTCAGGGTCATCAGGAGCATCATAAGACGTGGATAGATTGACGATGAACTCTCTTACCAAAGTAGGGTAGTACACATCGATGTTGGTGATGGTCTCGAGCAAGTCAACATCATGCAAGAGTTCCATGACCACATCAATCTTTTGAACCTCAGCAGACAGTTCCTTCTCAAGAAAAATGGCACGGTGATATACAAATCTCCACTTAAGAACCCCGTCTTCCTTGTGAAAAGAGACATTTTCCATGGGAGCAGCAGGGACATTCTTTGGAAGTTTTTGACCTTCCACAGATCTCTTATCTCCAATGCCAAGAGAACTCATAGGTTCCTCTTCTGCAGCCTCAATGGGCTCGTCAGCTACTGGCATAGATGCCACAACAGGCTTTTTCCCTCTCTTATTGATCAAACCAACCTTAACCTTTCTCTTCTTTTTCTTTTCCTGGATAGGAGCAACAGACTCACTTTCCTCCATGATCTTTCTCTTCTTCTTCCTCTTCTCATACAGAAGAGTAGCAATACACACGTCATAATCATGCTGAACTTTCTTCTTTAGAGAGGTAAGAACATCCTCTCCAACATCTTGCCTTTCATCAGTCTTATCCTTGTCCACCTGTGCAGAGGATGTCGGGACATCCTTCACAACATCTTGTCCCAGGCCCAAAATTCCCCCAATCACATCATCATGTGGGGGTTCTTGTTCATCAAGAAGAGATTCCAAAACATCACTGTCCCTAGGGTTCTCTTCAACACATTCAGAAGGAATAGAGGAGTCAGATTACCTTGAACCATCTTGTGAGGGCTTTCAAGAGGAGAGGCGCTTGTGTAGGCTTCTTCCATGGCAGCAACATTAACATCCTCTCTCTTTTCATACGCGTTACTGGAACAGACATCGCCTGTAATGTCGGTGATCGATAATGCAGCTTTCTTGATCATGGCCTTTCTCGTGGCGGCAAGGGAAGGGTTTACAGGTGGAACTGACGACCAGCAATGGCACCTCCGGCCTAACCATCGGCGCGATTACTAGTCGCATTCCACGAACCCGGACCCCATGCTTGTTGCTTTCCGTCTCAGGTCCAGCCCATTTCTTAGCGACATTCTTCGTCTTCATCTTAGGCTTTTCTTTCTTTTCTGATCCGATTGTGCTTATGCCACTTTTTTTACCCACCATAGTGAAGGAGAAACTGAGATAACTACCACAAAAATAACTGTCAGGGGAGGTAGTTACCCAATTCAAAGAAATTGTGTGAGAAAAGGGCGAGAAAACAGGAAAGAAGGCTTCAGCGAAATTTGAAAAAGAGGTAACTTCCCAGCCTTCCTTGAGAAATTAATCGTCAGTTGCATGTTTGATGAGCTGAAGATGATCAAAACGACGTCGTACAACTAAATGGGCCTTGGTCAAGCTCAAGCCCAAACTCGAATTAGATGGCATTTTAGCCCGGCAAATAGGTCGAATGAGCCAACCAGACAAATGGGCCCATGAACACATACTTATGTATAACGCAATAGCATAAATCAGAGACAAATTAGCCCAGCGGAAAGGAAAAATACAAAGAAACTCCCCTCCATAATTCAGTAATTGCTATTGTTCAATTGCACATAATCTAAGGGAGGACCTGAGACTTTAGTAAAGATGTCTGCGAGTTGTTTTTCAGTGTGTATATATTCGAGTTTGATCTTCTTGTCTTCTACTAAATCTAGAATGAAATGGTGCCTGATTTCAATGTGGTTAGTCTTATTATGTGGGACCGGATTCTTTGAAATATTGATAGCACTGATATTGTCGCAAAATAATGTCATAACATCTTGTCCGACACGATATTCAGTAAGCATATGTTCCATCCAGAGAAGCTGAGTGCAACTGCTTCTAGCTGCAATGTATTCAGACTCAGTTGTGGACAAATAAATGCAGTTTTGCTTCTTGCTGAACTAGGAAATAAGTTTATTTCCCAGATAGAAACATCCACCAGAAGTGCTTCTTCTATCAACAGTACTACCTGCCCAGTCAGCATCACAATATCCCACAAGCGTAGAAGAGGTATCAAAAGTGTATAGAAGACGAAAATCAGCAGTTCCCGAAATGTACCTCACAATGCACTTGGCTTGAGACAGACGGCTTGCTTTGGGATTAGCTTGATAATGAGCACACACGCCAACAGAATATGCTATGTCAGGACGACTGGAAGTAAGATAGAGAAGACTGCCAATGATACTTCTGTAAAGACTTTGATCAACAGATTCACCAAGCTCATCCTTAGTGAGTTTAACATGAGTAACGGCGGGGGTTTGCTTGTGAGATGATTTTTCCAAATCAAACTTCTTCACAATGTTTTTAGCATATTTACTTTGAGAGATAAAAATACCATCATTCATCTGTCTGATCTGAAAACCCAAGAAAAAGTTAAGCTCACCAACCATGCTCATTTCGAATTCAGACTGCATTTGTCGCACAAAAAGGTCCACCATCTGGTTCGACTTTCCTCCAAAGACAATGTCGTCAACATAGATTTGAGCAATCATGAGGTTGCCATCCTCCTTCTTTATAAACAAGGTTTTATCAACTCCACCTCTAGCATAACCATTCTGCACGAGAAACTGAGTTAGTCTTTCATACCATGCCCGAGGTGCCTGCTTAAGATCGTAGAGAGCCTTTCTAAGCTTGTAGACATGTTGGGGCGAGCTGGGATCTACAAAACCTTTAGGCTAGGCAACATAGATTTCCTCATTCAAGCACCCATTGAGAAAAGCACTTTTAACATCCATATGGAAAAGTTTAAAATGGATATGACAAGAGATGCCAAGAAAGAGTCTGATGGCTTCAAGTCTAGAACCAGGGGCAAAAGTTTCATCGAAATCCATGCTGGAATTGATCTAGGGTTTAAGAAAAAGTTTAACGCTTCCGTAAGCGGCGGAATTTTAAAAAATTTCTTTTACAAGTAAAACAGTTTTTACTAACCTAGACAAAGAGCAAGCACATGTAAATAAAAACTAATATGAGCATAAAAGATTACTAACCTTTTTAGAAGTTTGAACGTTGAGAAGCTTTTGGAAAAGGTTGCAAAGTTCGTCTCCCCTCGCAGCACGTCTCTCCTCCTTCCTCGGCAACTCGAGCAACCACGAAAGTTTCTATCACTAAATCACTTGAGAGAAAAGGAATTAGTGTGTGGGCACTTTTAAACACTACGACTTAAGAACGAGTCTTGAAGTCGAAGAGCTAAACACTATGTCAAATGAGGACCTAGGTGCCAAAACAATAAAACGAAATTGAATAGAGAGAGAGAGAGGAGTTCGACCACAAGGTCTAGAGAGAGAGTCTCTCAATCTCTAACTTATGTGAAATGAATGAAATGAGAGGAATGAGGTGGGGTATTTATAGGAGAAGGGTTGGCCTTGGAAAGAAGTAGTTTCCTCTTATTTTCCAAGCCTTTATGAGCAATCCCTTATTACCCATTCCTCCAAAATAGGCGCACACCTCATGCAAATCCCCAAGGGATTAGTTTCCTCTTTTGTTTCTCTCTTGGTTGCCTTGGCCGAAATTCCCTATGCATGCATGGGTAATTTGTTTCCTCTTTTTCTTTTGGCAAGTATCTTGATACATTTATGCACAAAATATTCTCTCTTTCTTTAGGGTAGTGTGCGCCCAAGTGGCTTTCTAGAAGGGGCTTCTAGAAGCTTCTTCGTTTGTTCATGACAACATGAAAAAGGCACATTAAGAATTTTCAATAAAATTCATAGGAAATGAAATTAATCCACAAGGCCCAATAAAACTAATTTTGGCCGAGTGGGTTTAAGTCATCAAATGACCTTGTCAAAAAATTTATTGACATTCATTACATCCTATGTCTCAAAAGACAAAAATACCCTTTTGACAATTTTCGTAAAACTTGTCTCGTTTTTGTTTTGACTTAGCTTCTAGTTTGACTATTCCTACTCGATGTGATTCGTGACAGTGACCTCATGGATCCAAATGAACAAAGCTTGAGCTAAACACTTGGACTCAAAAGTTCACAAACCTTTTCCAAGTTTAGCTTAATGTCAACTGACTCCACTAAAGAGTTGACACTGAAAATCTCTCGGTTCAAATGAATTTATTTTCTACTCAAGAATTCAACCAAATTATGATGAGCGGATCCACTGAATATTATATATGTTTACCCTTCATGAATATCATCAGCTAGTCGTGATTTACAATATTACCATTTTACCCTTCTAGCTGTTATTTCCTCAACTCCTTTGTCGCTTGTGAATAAGTCAGAAACAATATATTCACGAGGAGCAAACAAGTCACATTGTTTCATCCAAAAGAGTCATGACTCAATTTGGACACTGGCCAGTTCATTTATTCACATTCTAAGGAACAAAGCATGACGTGATATACATTGCATTTCAGCAATCTTGTACATGAATTCCATATCTATGAGAACTTCACAAAGTTACTCATCACATTCTCACAACTTAGTACTTCACCAATAGGCCCTGTTCGGAATCACATAGTGAGTCCGAACTCTGAGTTTCTCAAATGAGAATACGTAAGTTGTGAGATGGCATGTCTCATTTCAGGATTAAGGTAAGCACGATGCAACTCATACGTAGTGACTTCGAGACATAAGAGGTTAAATGGTTTGTTCTTATTTTGTCTCTAGAAGTACACTGGTCAATTCAGTACCTTCGGAAGATACCTAGAAGAACTATAGAGTCTCCAACTCTCAATGCCCCATAACCAGACATCATAGATTCTCCTAACAATCATACTGAGGTCAGTAGTCCTTTGACCCTTAGATTGCTAATATATCGTTTTAAGCAAACTACGAAGAGTTTTTTCATGCAAATCTACATTTTTCTCTTCGTAAGTTGTTTAGTTTGCTTATGGACTAAAGACTAATGTTTTATCATAAAGCTTCAAACAGACAAGGAGGAATGAATGAACGTTTCAAGGCTGTCGGTGCTAGAGTTCAACATCCTAACGGATTTAGTCATCTGGTCAAGCTCCTCATTTAAGCGGATGACTTCGCGCTTTAGATCAACAATGGTTTCTAAGAGTCTTGTCTTGTCTTTAGTAAGAGAGAGAATGAGTGCACTCTGCTTGTCAAGAACCTGAGAGTCTTCAACTCAGTTAGTATGTAAAACATTATAAGCATCATTCATAGCGTCATCAGATAGTTCATCATCAATAACAAATTTCTTTGAGGATTCAGCAGATTCGTCAATGTCGTCGCACGAAAATGAACAACGATTAAATACCTCAGGCGATTCGATCCAAGGCCGGACCAAGTGACTGCGCCCGAGCCAAAAATAGGAGCTCGTAGACCAAGCTGCACCCTCCAGACCCTGAGGTGTGTTTTGGAGGGTGTAACCGTGCCAAAGGTTGGCTGCCTACGTACCCTTTAGTCGGGATCAGGTCATAACGTAGTTCAATTTGAATGGTGGGGGCTATCTTGGGCTCGGAGGCTTGAGAATACAAGGCTTTAGAGTAGGCCTCGGCTTGTAGCTTCTAGTGAAGACTTTAGAGGAGTCGCTTGCCTCGTATTTCGGAGTTCTAGCTAAAGGGCCAAGAAGCAGGAGAGCAGTGTGTACTGCAGAAGCTCGGGTCACAGAAGAGGAGCGCGCTCCCTCTCGTGGAGGGGGGTCCTTGTATTTCTGAGCCGAGGGAGGAGGACCGTGCGCTCTTGGAATGTCACAAGAGCGCGGGAGAGGAGAGAGCTCTCGAGTGATAGAGAAGTGGAGATGTGTTGGTATGAACCAGGATGATTTTTCCTCCCCCTAAAGGGGGGGGGGGGGGGGGGGGGGGGGGTGGGGGTATTTATCGCATTTGGAGGAGGCCTTGGGCCGGCCCCCTCAAGGCCCACCGGGTGGCCGGGAGCGGGGCGCGCGAGGCCTAACATCTTGGCAGGCGCGGGGCGTGCTGTCTGGATGGGCGCGGGGTGCGCGTTGCGTGAGTCATGACCGGGTGCGGGGTGCCCGGCAGCAGGTATGCCCGGCCGAGGCAGCAGGGCTCTCGGCCAGGGGAGCAAGAGCCTCCGGCCGAGGCGGCAGGGGCGCTCGGCCGGGGAAGCAGTGGCGCTCGGCCGGGGCAGCAGGGGCACCCGGCCGAGGCAGCATGAGCGTCCGGTCGAGGTAGCAGGGGAGCTCGGCCGGGGCAGCAGGGACGTCCGGCCGAGGCAGCAGGCGTGCTCGGCCGGGTTGCTGAAGCGCACGGGCCGGGACGCCCAGGGGCGCGGGAGCGCGCGCGGGCCAGGCCTGCTAGGGCGCGCGCTCAGGCCCACTGGGCCGGGGGCACATGTGCGTGCGTAGCCTGTGGGCGCAGGTAGGCTGGCGCGCGCGCAGGCCCATCGGGCTGTGGGTGCGTCGGGGCACTCAGGCCTAGTGGGCCGGGGCCCGTTGGGCCTTCTGGCCGGGGAAGCCCGGCCGGCCTTGAATTGTTTTTGAATATGCGGTGTCCCGAAAACGACGGGTAACATTAGCCCCCCAAGTTTACGGCTCACGGGACGCAAGTCGTGAACTTTAGAAAAGGAGAGGGCGTTGAGGTCATTTACCTTTGGTCGTGTGTGAACGCACATACACACGCATTTTTTTTTGTTGGTCGGACCCTGTTGGCTACGTGCTTCATGGAGTGGCATTGTCAGACGCGGCGTGCGATGACCGTGGATGACTTCCGCAATCTGGTTGCTGTCTTTCCTGTGCCAGGGCAGCCGGGGTTTAACATGGCCCGTGCCCGGGGCAACGTGAGGTTGGTCGAGGACAGTGACCCGCCTAGCCGCCGGGCGTGGGTGTGGGTCTCATCGGACGCCTTTGGTGAGGTGCCCCTTCGCTTTGGTCGTTTAGCCGACTTCCGAGCAGCTGAGGGGGCAGCGGAGCTCCCCTTTGTGAGAGAGATATCGGGGATGTCGGAAGCCCACAAGGCTGGCGAGCGGTTCCGTTCTCCCGACCTGATGGCGCTTACCGGGTGGTTCCCGCCCTTTGCTCCGGGCACCGAGGAGGCGCGCCGGGCGAGCAGGCCCCCGAGTCCCGAGGCTCAGCCAGTCGCTCCTGCTTCTCGAGGTAATTTTACGGTTTTATAACTTTTTTGTTTGACGGGAGACTGGCTTCCGCTTCTCGGGACCCTAAGTCGATGGCGAAGATTTGCTTTAGGGTCGCTGACCGCAAGGTGAGGGGAGAGCGTGCCGAGACTGCTAGTCCAGCTGAACCAGAGCCCCGCGCCTCTTTGAAGAGGGCTTCGACATCGGCGCCTCCTGACGAGCGTTCCGAAGCCAAGAGGGTAAATTCGGCGGTGGAGCTGGAGGCGATAGAGGCTTGAGGTGACTGCTTTCGTCATCTTGAGGAGTCCCCACTGTCCTGGTGGAAGGGCGTAGTCTTGAAGAGCGAAATTGCCTTCTTTCAGGCGGGGGTTACCGACGCTCAGAGGGTCAGTATTTCTATTCATTTTGTTGTAAGCATAGGTTTAGTCTTAACCCTCGCTTTTTGTCATCGCAAGCGTATGTGAGGGCCGTACGGAGCGACAAGATTTTGCACGACTTCATCCGGCGCTTGGGGGCTGCCCAGGAGGAGCTTGCTCGGATGAGGGCTAGGCTGGCTCAGGTCGAGCGAGGTTCGCGCCCGGGGGCGGAGACCGAGACACTTCGCGACCATCTTCGTGAGGCAAAGGTGGAACTCCAAATCACACGGGATCAGCGCGACGGAGCCCAAATGTCTGTGGCCAAGATGGCGGGGGAGCTGACCGAAGAACGGCGAGCTTGCGAGGTGGCGTCCCGATCAGCGGAAATTTTTCGCACTGAGGTTACCGACCTCCGGAGACAGCTGGATGCCCGATCCGATGCTTTGGAGACGTCGCACCGCCAACTCACTTCGAGCGAAGCGGCGCGTGTTCGAGCGGAGCATGAGCGCGACTCTCTGGCGGAGGAGAATGCTCGTCTCACGTCCCAGCTTGCTGAAGCGGAGTGAAGAGCGTCCGACTTGCAGGATGACTATGACATAGGGACCGAGGAGGCCCATCATGCCGGAGCGGTGGAATGTCGAGATGCGACCGCAACCGAGAACGAGGCCCGGGGGGCCACTTTTGACTTCTTCGACACCTTGTTTCCCCCACTAGATGAGGGTGCTGCATGAGCCGTGTGGCTTGTTTATAGCGCATATGTTTAGCGCTTTGCTTTCTTTTCCTTTTTTCAGGATTTTATTTATTCCCCACGCACTTTTTCATTCAGCACGTGTTCATTGGATTCAGAGCAGTGGCTCTTTTTATTTACGAGATACTTTGTCGCTTTCATGTTGAATGTTTATCTCATCTTTGAGTAGTTTCGCTCACATGTGCCTCCTTTGTGGGCTAACGTGGCCCGAAGGGCTTATATCCTTACCAATAGTTTTGGCAGGTTTTGCGTCCTTAGTTGGGATTCGTCCTCCGCTCATTTTATCGTTACGACTCGTCGTCGTTTAACGTTCGAGGTGATGGGGCGTTTGTGCCCAGTTAGGCGATGGGCCGACCCGTGTCGAACGGTGATATCGGCCTGTCGGGTTAGGCCGACGATTCAGTGCGCCTAATGTGGCTGTGGCCCAGTGACTTCGCTTCGTGCCATTTGGCGATCGAAGAGGTCGCACCGGGTAGTTCCCGGGGGCTCTGCGTCCGTGCCATCGGCGACTAGACGTGCATGTTGCGTCGGGTTGGGCCGGCGTCTTTTGAGTTCGCGCCCTGGAGCAAGCGAACGTATATCGCGCCGGGTTAGGCCGGCGTCTTTGGAGCTCATTCTGTTGAGCGACCGAGCATATATGGTGCGCCGGCTGTGGCCACGTCTTTTGGCGTTCGCGCCCTGGAGCATCTTAACGTAGATTGCGCCGGGTTAGGCTGGCGTCTTTTTGGCGTTCGCGCCCTGGAGCGTCTGAACGTAGATTGCGTCGGGTTAGGCCGGCGTCTTTTTGGCGTTCGCGCCCTGGAGCGTCTGAACGTAGATTGTGCCGGGTTAGGCCGGCGTCTTTTTAGCGTCCGCGCCCTGGAGCGTCTGAACGTAGGTTGCGCTGGGTTAGGCCGGCGTCTTTTGGGTTCGTGCCCAGAAGCAAGCGAACGTGGTTGCGTCGGGTTAGGCCGACGTCTTTTGGGTTTGTGCTCTGGAGCAAGCGAACGCGGTTCGGGTTAGGCCAACGTCTTTTGGGTTCGTGCCCTGGAGCAAGCGAACGCGGATTGCGCCGGGTTAGGCCGGCGTCTTTTGGGTTCGTGCCCTGGAGCAAGCGAACGCGGTTGCATCCGGTTAGGCCAACGTCTTTTGGGTTCGTGCATTGGAGCAAGCAAACGCGGATTACGCCGGGTTAGGCCGGCGTCTTTTGGATTCGTGCCCTGGAGCAAGCGAACGCGGTTGCGTCGGGTTAGGCCGACGCCTTTTACTCAAACTCTGTTGCGCCGGGTTAGGCCGGCGTCTTTGGTGCTCGTGCCCTGAGGCTAGCGAACATTTGTTTGGCTCAAATTTGGCCATTTTTAGGGTTTGAGGCAGCGCCTTTACGTGACTTACATGCGTCCCGGGAGACGTCTTTCACCTGCGCCTTTACGCGTCTTACGGCACGCCGGGAAGGCCGACGTTTTACTCGAACCCGTATGCGCGAAGGGCCGTCGGGGTCCGAGCTTCCTAAGTCTATATCCCCGTGGGGGGCTTAGGCCTGGGTAAAAGTGTTCGTGCTGTTGAGCGACCGAACTTATGTGTTGCGCCGGGCTGAGCCGGCGTCTTTGAGCTTGTGCTGTTGAGCGACCGAGCATACGTGTTACGCTGGGTTAGGCCGACGTCTTTTCTCAAACCCGTATGATTGATAAGCTGTCGGGGTTCGAGCTTCTTAAGCCTCTATATCCCATGAGTGGGGGGCTTAAGGTTTTTTTTTGTTGGGCCGTGAATTCTTGAGTGTATGTCGCTGGACCCATAGCCCCCCAAGTTTTTAGTTTACAGGTCGTGCCGTGATGACTAAAAACTTTAATAAAGTGGGTAAAAAGACCGCTAACTTTATTTTTTATTAATTTTTTGCTAACGGGGAACATCCTCAAACAGTTGCGCATAGGCCTTATTGAATAAGGGAAATCAGAGCAATAAGGGGGGACTCAGTCACTGGTGGTACTGCCTCAAGTGTTCGGCGTTCCACGGGTGCCGGATTGGAGTTCCGTCCGTGTGTTCGATGTAGTAGGTTCTGTCATGTATGACTTGTCGAACTCTATACGGTCCTTTCCAATTCGGGTCCAAGACCCCGGCGCCTTGTACTTGGGTGTTTTGGAACACGCGCCTGAGTACGAGGCTGCCGACGGTGAAGATCCGCCTTTTGACTTTGGCGTTGTAGTATCTCTCAACCTTTCGCTTTTGTGCAGCGAGTCTGGTGAGGGCCTCGGATCTTTTTTCGTCGATTAGATCCAATTCGAGGCGTATGGCTTCGTCATTTTCTTTTTCGTCGAAAGTGTCGACCCGGTAGGTGGGGACCTCTGTTTCCACGGGGACCACAACCTCAATCCCAAAAGCTAGGGAGAAGGGGGTCTCTCCGGTGGCGTTTCGAACGGTCGTTCGATAAGCCCACAAGATGAAAGGTAGCTCTTCAGCCCAGGCGCCTTTTTTGGCTTCGAGCTTTTCTTGAGGTTGCTTTTAATCGTCTTGTTGACGGCTTCCACTTGGCCATTAGCCTGTGGGTGTCGCGGGGATGAGAATGTCTTTTTTATCCCTAGTTGGGCGCAGATTTCTCTAACCCTAGCATTGTCGAATTGCGCGCCATTTTTGGTCACAATTGACGCGGGGATGCTGTGGCGGCATATTATGGACTTCCGGATGAAGTTCGTAGTGTTGGCCTCGGTGATCCTGGCCAGAGGCTTGGCTTCGACCCACTTGGTGAAGTAGTCGATAGCGACGATGGCGTATTCGTATTGTCTCGGAGCTTTAGGAAGCTTGCCGATAATGTCTACGCCCCATTTCGCCAAGGGGCGTGGGACGACGATGCTACCCAGAGGAGATGGCAGCTGTCGTGGAACGTTAGAGAAACGCTGACACTTGTCGCACTTTCTCGCCCAGTCGTAGGTGTCTCTTTTCATCGTCGGCCAGAAATAGCCTTGTCGAAGCGCTTTGAGCGCAAGGGACCTCCCAGCGGAGTGGTTCCCGCAGAGGCCTTCGTGAATTTCGCGGAGGACCTTGGTCGACTTGACGCTATTGAGGCATCGGAGCAGCGGGGTTGAGTACCCGCTCTTGTATAAGGCTTCGCCTCTCAATACGTATTTAGACGCGAGGGCTTTCAGCCTTTCGGCTTCTTTGCAGTCTTCGGGAAGTGCCCATCTTCGCAAGAAGTCCGTAAGCGGAGTCATCCAAGTTGGATGAGCGGCGCTCTTAATCGTTCCAACCTCGTCGCGTGAGACAGATGGTCGCGAGAGAGACTCGATTGGGATAGTTCCCAACCCATCTTCGGTGATACCGGATCCGAGGCGAGCTAGAGCGTTAGCCTCGGAGTTCTCTTCTCGTGGGATCTGGATGATCTCGAACCAGGAGAAGGCATCTAACTTGGCATTTGTCTTTGCCAAGTAGGCGATCATGTTAGGCTCTTTGGCAACGTAGTCACCTTTAACCTGATTTACGATTAACTGCGAGTCACAGTGTATCCGTAAATTTTGTACGTTGAGCTTTTGAGCGAGCTCTAGCCCTACGATGAGGGCTGCGTACTCGGCCTCATTGTTGGAGGCCTGGAATCCGTAGTGGAGGGCGTAGCGTAACTTTTCCCGGTCGGGATTTGTTAAAATCACGCCAGCGCCTGCTCCCTGGGCATTAGATGCTCCGTCTACGTGTAGTTCCCAGATGGGACCCGTAGGGTCGACCTTTCTCTTTCGAGCCGACAAGTCGTCGGTCGAGTAGTCTTCTGCTCTTCCCATGTCGGGAGTGTAGGAGAATTCTGCCACGAAATCGGCTAGGGCTTGAGCCTTTATTGCCGGTCTCGGGTGAAACTCAATCCTGTACTCGCTCAATTCTTGGGACCAGATCGCCATGCGAGTCGATGTTCCCTTTTGAAGAGCCTTACCGATGGGGTGTCCGATTCGGACAACAATTGGGTGAGCCTGGAAGTAGGGGCGCAGCTTTTTGGCGGCTACGAGGAGAGCGAGAGAGAGTTTATCTATCTCTGTGTAACGCGTTTCGGTGTCAAGTAAGGCTTTGCTCACGTAGAAGATAGGCCATTGAGCGTTATCTTCTTCACGGATCAGCACAGCGCTTACGGCTCGTTCGGAGACGGCGAGGTAGACGTAGAGCGTATCGCCTTCTTTTGGCTTGGAAAGAAACGGAGGTGTCCCGAAGTAGGCCTTCATTTCTTGAAAGGCCTTCTCGCACTCGTCCGTCCATTCAAAGCCGTCCGTCTTCTTTATTGCTTTGAAGAACGGTTGACACTTGTCGGTTGCCTTGGCCACAAAACGTGAGAGGGCGGCAATCCGACCGGTCAGACTTTGGACTTCCTTGACACGTCGCGGAGATTTCATGTCAAGGAGTGCCTTGATTTTCTCGGGGTTCGCTTCGATACCTCGCCGGCTAAGTATGTAGCCTAGGAACTTCCCGGATTCGACCCCGAACACACATTTGTTGGGGTTGAGCTTCATTTTGTACCGGCGGAGGATTAAGAACATCTCCCTTAGATTGTCTACGTGATTGGTAGCCAATAGGCTTTTAACTAGTATGTCGTCCACGTAGACTTCCATAGTCTTGCCAATTAGGTCAGCGAAGATCCGGTTTACCAATCGTTGGTAAGTAGCTCCTGCATTTGTAAGGCCGAAAGGCATGACCTTGTAGCAGTAGAGGCCGCGATCAGTGATGAAGGTCGTCTTGATCTGATCGGGCTCGTGCATTCGTATCTGGTTATAGCCCGAGTAGGCGTCCATGAAACTTAGCAGTTCATGTCATGTCGTGGCGTCGACCAGTTGTTCGATGCGCGGGAGTGGAAAGCAATCTTTTGGGCAAGCTTTGTTAAGATCTTTGTAATCTATACAAATGCGCCACTTCCCATTAGGCTTTTTGACCATGACCACATTGGCCACCCATTCGGGGTACTTGGCTTCTCGGATGAAACCAGCGGAGAGAAGCTTTTCGACTTCTTCATTTATCGCTAGGTATCGTTCAGGGTTGAACGCGCGTCTAGCTTGTACCTTTTTAGCGATAGTTTTATCGTCATTCAATCGGTGCACAATCACATCGGGGTCTATACCAGGCATGTCCGCATGTGTCCACGCAAAGACATCCTTAAACTCCCGAAGGAAGGACGCGAGTTGAGTTTTGATGGCGAGAGGGAGTTGTGCACCGATCTTCACCACTTGGTCAGGTTTAACTTCGTCGAGGACGATCGAAGTGAGATCATCGAGGGTGTCAACTTTCAACCTCTCGATATTGTCGCAGGGGTCTAGTTCCCCGAGTTGCCGTGCGTCTTTTTGATCACACGGGTAGTCGTCTTCTAGTTGGTAGATCGTGTTGACCCTTTTTTCAACGGGCTTGCCGTCCACGCCCTGGACGTAGCATATCCTCGCTTGGGTCTGATCGCCAGCCATAACGCCAATCCCCTCCTCTGTGGGGAATTTCACCAGTAGGTGATATGTGGATGTGATGGCCCTTAGTCTGTTCAACGTAGGTCGCCCAATGATAACATTGTAGGGCGACTCCTGGTCACCCACAAGAAAAGGGACCATGTGAACGACTTCGATACCTCCGGTAGTTCCGAAGGTGACTGGTAAATCAATGATTCCTTCAGTCATGACCTTTTCTCCCGTGAACCCAAACAGAGGTGTCTGAGTTGGGACAGGGCGGAGCCCCCCGAGCTTCATGCGCTCTAGGGTGGTCTTAAAGATTATATCGGTTGCGCTGCCGTTATCAATAAGAACTCTTTTTACCAAGTTGTTGGCCACCTGGGCCTTAAGGACTATAGCGTCATTATGCGAGTGCACAACTCGCTTGGCCTCTTCATTGGTGAATTTTATCATCTCGTGAGGTACGGACGGAGGTTCCTCATAGGTGAGGTTAACTTGCCCGACAAGGCCTTCTTGAGAGGCAGCTCTGAGGAGCTTTTTTCTTTGCCAGGCCGAGTCCCTGTCTTGCAAGCCACCTAGGATGGTGGTGACGACGTGGAGTTGCCCATCGGCCATAGCCGCGGCCGCGGTGCGGTCGGTGTTGGCGTTGGCCCCTCTACCTTTCTCAGGCTGTGGCCTGTTGTCGGTGGGGGCTGTAGCTCCTACCATGCGGAGGACAAACTCTTTGAGTTCTCCTTTTTGGATTAATGTCTCAATTTGCCTCCTAAGATGGAAGCATTGAGCGGTCGTGTGACCGTAATCCCGGTGGAACTCACAATAACGGGACCAGTCGCGAGATGCAAGGCCGCCTTTCATCGGAGTCGGAGCGGTGAACTTGTCACGCGCCACAGCGTAGATTTGCTCTACCGGGGCGTTCAAAGGGGTGTAACTCGAGTAGTCTCTAAAATTGCTCGCAAGACGCGGATTTTGAGACATAGGGGGTCGGCTATCGGAAGCTTGACCTCTCTTGTTCACCCTTTTGCGGGGGTTTCCTGGCTCGTTGCCGGACTCATCCCGACGGCGGGAGCTTTGGTTGATGTTGCTGCGGCCGTCGAGGTAATCTTCCACCCCCATGAATGTTTTGGCTCGGTTCATTAACTCGGCCATCGTAGAAGGGACTCTGCCGACGACGGACTTTAAGAAGTCTCTGGTGCGCAAGCCCTCGATGATGGCTGTAATTGCGTCACTGTCGTCAAAGCGATCAACCTTATTTGATTCTGCGGTGAATCGGGTGAGATACTGTCTCAAGGACTCGTTATTCTCTTGCCTGATTGACCATAAGTACATCTTGGTCTTCTTTTGGACCATCGATGTAGCAAATCGTGCTAGGAACATATCTTTAAGGTCTTTGAGCGATTGGACGCTCCCTGGTCTTAAATTCTTAAACCACTCAAAACCGGGTCCGGCGAGGGTAAGACTAAAAGCCTGGCATAGAGCCCCAGGTGAAACGCCCTGCATCGTCATCCAAGTTTCGTAATGTTGGATGTGATACGTGGGATCAATTTTCCCATTGTATGGAGGGAGATTTGGGAGTTTGAAGTTTCCCGTGCACACCTCAGCAAGGATTTGGGCAGTGAAGGGCGAGGAATGTTCTTCTACGACCCCGTATGTATCACCGGCCATACCTCCTTCACGCAGATCACGTACTTCGTTGCGAAGATTGTGAATTATGGTGACGACATCGAGGCCAGTGTTGGGGGTCACTCCTTGTTCAGGAGGAGTCACCTGGTGCCTTTCATTCGACCCTTGAGCCATGCGAGGGTCCCCATTGATTGGGGCCGCAGGGTTGTGACCCTTGCGAGCACTTAGCCTCTCCCAGAGGTCTTCACCACGGTCGTTCTGCTGGGCGGTAAGTCGATCTGTAAGGTCCGGCCCGGCGGTATGGGAGTGTTAGCTTCGAGCCACACGCCTTACTCGCCGAGTCGTTGGACCTTCCCTGACATTGCCTCTCTGACCGAGTCGGTCATGGGTTGAACGTCGGGAGGTCTCTTCCTGAGAGGAGATCGGTATTGCCTTTGTTTTAGGCGGCGGGATCGACGGACCGGCTTCAATCTCAACAGGGAGTTCCCCGTCTTTGGTGAGAGAAGTCTCGATGTCCGCTGAAATTTCCAAGCCTTCATAGTCGGGGTCATAGTCATGCCCCTCGTCCATGAGGTCCTCGGATTCCCCGTGGAGGGTGCCCAGTTGACGGTGGTACCTTGCATTGGCTATCTTTAGTTGGCAGATTTTCTCCTCCATCTCAAGGATGCGGTCATCCCGACTGTCCTGAGGTGGAGTGGACGAGGGAGTGTGGCTCTCGTCGTTGAGAGACTCCTCGTCGCCTTGCGCTCGGGAGCGCATGAAGTATTTCTTCACTCCAGTTGCGTTTTCGGGGTTATTCACGCCCTCAGAACGAACGGGTGGTTGACCACTCATGTCTTTCTCAAGTTGAGAAGAAAGGGGTCGAGCTGTAGAAGGGATTTCAGGCTGTGTAAGTCGGGAAGTCCCCTCCTTCTAGCGCCAAAATTTTGTCGCACGAAAATGAACAACGATTAAATACCTCGGGCGGTTCGATCCAAGGCCGGACCAAGTGACCACGCCCGGGCTGAAAATGGGAGCTCGTAGACCGAGTTGCACCCTCCAGACCCTGAGGTGTGTTTTGGGGGGTGTGACCGTGCCAAAGGTTGGCTGCCTACGTACCCTTTAGTCGGGATCAGGTCAGAACATAGTTCAATTTGAATGGTGGGGGCTATCTTGGGCTCGGAGGCTTGAGAATCCAAGGCTTTAGAGTAGGACCCGGCTCGTAGCTTCTAGTGAAGACTTTAGATGGGTCGCTTGCCTCGTAGCTCGGAGTTCTAGCTCAAGGGCCAAGATGCAGGAGAGCAGTATGTACTGCAGAAGCTCGGGTCGCAGAAGAGGAGCGCGCTCCCTCTTGTGGATGGGGTCCTTGTATTTCTAAGCTGAGGGAGGAGGAGCGCGCGCTCTTGGAATGTCACAAGAGCGCGGGAGAGGAGAGAGCTCTCGAGTGAGAGAGAAGTGGAGATGTGATGGTATGAACCAGGATGATTTTTCCTTCCCCTAGGGGGGGGGGGGGTATTTATAGCATTTGGAGGAGGCCTTGGGCCGGCCCCCTCAAGGCCCACCGGGTGGCCGGGAGCGGGACGCGCGAGGCCTAACGTCTTGGCAGGCGCGGGGCGCGCTATCTGGATGGGCGCGGGGCGCGCGTGGCGTGAGTTCTGACCGGGCGCGGGGTGCCCGGCGGCAGGTGTGCCCGGCCGAGGCAGCAGGGCTCTCGGCCGGGGGAGCAAGAGCCTCCGGCCGAGGCGGCAGGGGCAGCAGGACCCTCCGACCGAGGCAGCAGGGGCGCTCGGCCGGGGCAGCAGTGGCGCTCGGCCGGGGCAGCAGGGGCACCCGGCCGAGGCAACAGGAGCGTCCGGCCGAGGCAGTAGGGGCACTCGGCCGGGGCAGCAAGGACGTCCGGCCGAGGCAGCAGGCGTGCTCGGCCGGGTTACTGGAGCGCGCGTGGGCCGGGACGGCCGGGGCGCGGGAGCACGCGCGGGCCGGGACGGCCGGGGCGCGGGAGCGCGCGCGGGCCGGGACGGCCGGGGCGTTAGGCGCCCGCTCAGGCCCACTGGGCCGGGGGCGCAGGTGCGTGCGCGGCCTGTGGGCGCGGGTAGGCTGGCGCGCGCGCAGGCCCATCGGGCTGTGGGAGCGTCGGGGCACTCAGGCCTAGTGGGCCGGGGCCCGTTGGGCCTTTCGACCGGGGAAGCCCGGACGGCCTTGAATTGTTTTTGAATTTGCGGTGTCCCGAAAACGACCGGTAACAGTCAATATGTTCAAGATTATAGGTAGGAATAGAGGGCAAAAAGGCAACAAAATTTCTTATATGATCATAGTCACTGTCTTCTTCTTCCTCATCAGAAAGAGTGGCGTTGTATCCCTTTTGCTGCTTTTTCATAAAGTTTGGACACTCCTTCTGAATGTGCCCAAATTCTTCACACGCATGACACTGAATGCCTTTGCCTTTTCCAGAGCGTTCACCACTTCTGCTGTTTCTGTTAGAATTTCCATTCTTCTGGAACCTTTGCTGAAAGTTGTCTTTGACATCTTGCGAGACATTCTTCTCAGTCATCTGGTTGAATCTCTTCATAACCCTGCTATAGTTTTTGGCCAACATAGCAATAGTATCTTCAATTTTGTTATCAGAATCAGGGTAAACCTGCTCCTTCTGATCATGAATAGAGCTTTTGAGGGCCATTCATTTGTGTTTCTTCTCCATCTTGGGAAGAGAAAGCTCAAAGGTCATGAGGGATCGCATAAGTTCATCAAACTTCAGAGTTTTGAGGTCATGCACTTCTTCTATCGTTGTGATCTTCATTTTGAATCTTGGGCTTAGAGCTCTCAGGGTTTTCCTGACTAGATCTTCATCGGTCATAGGTTTGCCGAGAGAGTAGGATTCTTTCGCAAGATCACGAATACGCACATTGAAGTCGGCAACAGATTCATCTTCATGCATAGTGAGTGCTTCAAAGTTTGCAGTGAGATAGTGAAGCTTCTGCTCACGAACTTTAGTGGTTCCCTCATAGGCGACAGCAAGGATTTCCCAAGCTTCTTTGGCACTCGTGCAGGTGTTTATAAGCTTGAAAAAATTTTTATCAACCCCGTTAAATATAGCATTGAGTGCACGAGAGTTACCCAGAGCCGCCTCATCTTCTGTAGGACTCCAGTCCTTCTCGGGTTTGGGACCAGTCACAGCCCCTTTGTCATCAACAGAAGCTGGAGCTTCCCAACTACAGATCACAACCTTCCAAGTTCTGTTGTCGAGGGATTTCATGAAGGCGCTCATACGGGCTTTCCAGTAACCATAGTTGGTTCCATCAAGAACTAGAGGACGATTGACCGAGCCTCCTTCTCTGGAACTATCCATATCTGGTAATCAGAATAAAATACCCAGGAAACCACCCAAAGATCTAGATGCCTGCTCTGATACCAATTGAAATTCTGATTAGTCACAAAGATAAGATGTCGCACATAAAGTGTTGACAATGTGTCCGACAACTTGCTTGAACACAGATAATGGATAATCAACAAACAGTGCGATAAATAAACGACACACAATATGGCTACCTAGTTCGGTGCAATATCACCTACGTCTGGGGGCACTCTGCCAGTGGAAAGGATTTCACTATATAGTAGTCAATAGTACAAACAAGGTCTTATATGATTACAACACAAAATTAAAGCCCTATAAACTATTACCACATGTGAATGCCTAGACCAGGGACTCCCCCTAAATTTGAGATCATATTCAATTCCACTATTCGACCAAACACCTATGCTCGGATGACTTCAGTCTTCAAACGCACATGAGTCTTCAATCACGTATACACAGAACCCAAATAACTCAAACACTCTAACTTCTCGAATAGTATTTGGTGAATGACACCGTTCTTATCAGAACACAAAGCCTCCCAATCCGCCGATCTTGCACGTCTAGGAACTCTAAGTATTTTGAAAAAGCGTCGAGGCTGCTAAGGGGAAACGCGGGGCTTTTATAGCAGCTGTACAATCCTGGAAGTGTATCTAGGGTTTCCTTACCCGTACTAGCGAGAATATTACGTAATAAAGATATCAGCGAGGCAATAGCGAGGTAATCTGTTCAAACCGAGAACTTGTCAGAAATACAAACGGAAAGATGTCTTATCAGAAGCTGGAGCATGAAGACCGATATTTTTTTTTGCACTAAAAAATAAAATCAACAAAATAACGTAACAACATATGAGTTTTATGATATTTTTGGTAAATGTCAAAAGACTATTGTTGTAGTCAGTTCTCTAACAAATGAACGCCAAATATCACCTCTTTTTATTACATGTACCTCCAAATGTCAAAAAGCTTCAGATTCACTTTCTATATCTCAAACAGCGGATCTGCGTAGGAGACAAATAGAATAGAATGCCAAACAGGTTTTCGCTTGTATTTTAGTTTATTTTATCATGATATATATATATATATATATATATATATATATATATATATATATATATGTATTATAGAAGAGAAATTTCATTAATTGGGCTTAATAACCCATTAAATATCAAGATTAGACCCTAATGTTTAAAAATATCTAAATATGGACTTTTGTACCGAAAATGGACAAAAATGCCCCTGAGACTATATCAGCTCAGCCTCACTCTCACTCTCACACTCGCTCAAACTCTTTCAAATCCACTCAAATCCACTCAAATCCTCTCTACTTAAGCGGGTTTCAAAAGAATCATGGGTAAGATTACTAACTTAATCATTTTTACAAAGTTTATGAATGTATATGATAGAATGTAGCATAAAAAATCGATCAGATCTGAAGACAAAGTCCAAAATCTGGGTTTAACTTGTTTGTACGATGGTATACGATGAAATTTAAATTTGTGTACGATGAAATTTAGAAAAAAAATTGGATTCTGTACGATGGTGTACGATGGTATACGATGTTGTACGATTCCGTACGATGCCTCTTTTACAATGTACGATTCTGTACGATGGTATACGATGCTGTACGATGCAGTACGATGTCTATCAGTAAGATGATGTACGATGATGTACGATAGTGTACGATGGTATACGATGTTGTACGATGCAGTACGATGGTGTGCGATATAGAAGCTTATTTTGCATAGTTTGACTGTTTTTTTGCAGTTTTTGTCATGATTAACGGCACTTGGGAGAAGGAAGGACACCAATGGGTTTTCACCAATGCAGAATTTCGTGCATTTGTAATTCCGAAAGAGGTAACGTACACGGAGTTAGTAGATTTCTTATACGAGAAGTTCGAGTTAGACAGATTCGCGTTCGACTTAAAACTCGAAGTCCCATACGAAGTCGGTACAATTCCAGTAGGCCCTGCCGTATTGAAGGACAATGGTGATGTTTCGCATTTTATGAAGCACAAATATCGTAATAGATTTCCACTCTGTGTAAGTTTGGTACCGAAACAGATCGAGGTCATTGCACCTATTGCGTATCGAGGATTATGTAAAGGGAAAGATGTGGAAGTTGGAATGGTGTCTCGCAATGAACCGAAGAAGAGACGGAATACTCTTGTTATCGAGGATCGACAAAAAGATCCTATAATTGAAAACAAAGACGGTGGCTGTGACGATGACTTGTTTAACGAGTACAAGGGTGCCGGAAACGGTGACGAAGTATACAGGCGTGATAGAGATTGTAATCACAACAGTGACGAATATGATGGACACAATGGTGATGAATACGAAGATGGCGAAGGTGATGAAAACGAAGGTGGCGAAGGTGATGAAAACGAAGGTTGCGATGGTGATGAAGAGAATAGTGATGGATATGACGGAGATAACAATGGTAGAGGTGAAGAATTTGAAGAATTTGCCAATCCCGAAGAATATGAAGAATTTGTGGAAACGTTTACGGTACCAACGGGTCATTGTGAACCATCGGGTCAATGTCAGCGTGAGCCTCCGATGATCGGATCACCTATCGTTCCTTATTCATGGAAAGCACCCGAGTTCAGCGCCGATGATGTTGTGAAGGAAAACCCGAGTCATTATCCAAGTCATTCTTCTACAGGTAATTTAAGTGGATTCAAATGAGATTCAAGTATAATATGAAACCACATATTGTTTAACTAACCTTTGAAAGTAACAGGTAGCTCAGAAGAAATATATATTGGGCAGCAATTTGAAAACAAGCATGAACTGAAGAAACATATCCACTTGTACGCGTTGAAACATAATTTCGAATTTAGAGTGAAATCTTCTTCGAAAAAGAGATGGTATGTTCTATGCAAAAACGAGAGATGCACATGGAGGTTGAGGGGTGTCGTGCAGTGGTCTGAGATGTGGGAGATTACGTCGTACGAGGGTAAACACTCATGTGGGCGTGTTGTTCGAACAGAGGGCCATCGAGGAGCGGCACCATGGGTCATCGGTCACGTATTTAAAGACAAGTACTCAATTAACTCTATGGCGGAGTATTCGGCGCATAACGTCAGGGAAGAAGTGAAGACAAGATGGGGTGTGAACGTATCGTATTTGAAAGCTTGGAGATCCAGGGAGAAAGCTATTGGGTACGTGCGGGGTACGCCGGAACAATCGTACCAGAAGTTACCGTCTTGGCTGTACATGTTGAAGCAAAAGAATCCTGGGACGTTAACAGACTTTGTGCGAGATGGTGATAAATTCAAGTATGCTTTCTTTTCCATTGGTGCGTGTCGTAGAGGCTTCAAAGCATGTCGGCCGGTCATAGCATTGGACGGTGCATTTCTGAAGACAAAATACGGGGGACAGTTGCTTTGCGCAATTGCAATGGATGCGAATTCACAATTATATCCACTTGCATTCGGAGTTGTAGATAGCGAGTGTCATGCTTCTTGGATTTGGTTTTTGAGAAGATTGCGAGAAGCTATCGGTGAAGACGTACCTAATTTGGCGTTCATATCCGATCGCCACGTTAGCATCATACATGGTGTCGAGGTTGTGTTTCCTGGTATCCCTCACGGAGCATGTTACCATCATTTACAACTGAATGTCCAACACAAGTTCAAGACAGACCATTGTCGCTTTGAACTTTACGATGCGGCTTACGCCTTCAGTAAAACAGCATTCGAAGCTAATTTTAGACAGTTGAGACGTAAGGATGTCGAGATGGCAAAGTATCTTGAAGAAGTTGGTGTCGATCGGTGGGCCAGAGCTTTCTTTCCTGGAAAACGGTAAGAGTCTAGAACTTCTTTTGTACTGAATTTTTTATGTCGTTGATTATATAAATCAAGTATGTTTTATATAGGTACGACCTAATGACGAGCAACAACGCAGAAAGCTTCAACAACAAAACAAGGAATGCGAGGACGTTTCCCATTACGACGTTGCTCGAGTTTATTCGATTCACACTCCAAACTTGGTTTTTTGAACGAGAAGAGATAGCGAACAAGTTGAACACAAAATTGACACCAACGTGGCAAAATGATCTCGCACAGCTAAATAATAAGGCACAGTTCGTCAATGCGTACGGACTTGGTCTATATGAATGTCATGTCAAAGACGTAAGAGGTGATTTCGATGTAGACCTTATGGCGAAGACGTGCACTTGCGGACTACCACAACAATTGAATATCCCGTGCGAGCATTCTATCGCAGCAGCCCAACATCGAAGCGTGGACGTGTACTCGTTATGCAGTGACTTTTATTTGAAGGAGACGTGGATTGAGATGTACAAGGAAGCCATATATCCGGTTGGCAATGAAGATCAATGGGATGTCCCGGATGAGATAAAAAACATGAAAGTTTCGGAACCCGTTGAAAAGAAGCAAGCCGGTCGACCGAAGAAAAGTAAACAAGGAAGAAGAAGAATTAATCGATACCCATCTCAAGGCGAAAAGATTGTCGTGCAGCGAAAATGCGGGAAATGTGGTGGTAGGGGACATAACAGAAAAACATGCACTTGGAGGGATTAAAACTTTAGACTTTGTGTGTTATTTTTATTTTTAAGTTTAAAACTTTAACGTTTATTTGAGTCACTTTTTTATCTTGTTTAATGGCGTCAAGATGCAACTTTAGTTGTTTATAAATGTCTCGAGTTCTAAACCCTTTGTGAATGTGTGAATTTTTGATGTTTTTTTTTTGTGAATCTCTTTAATTGAATTACATGTTTATAAGGTACAATAAAAAACACAATAGTCAACAAACCATCTCGATAATATGTTTATAAGGTACTATTACATAGAAAACCAAAAAGATAAAAAATAAACATCCGAAAATACAAAATCACGGGATAAGGTGGTTGTAGAATAAGTCCACGCACCATTTCTTCCTGAACATTCTCATATTCTCACTTTGAAGAGTGTCAAATGATTCGTTCAGTACTACGTGCTCGACATACTTCAATGCGAACATCCCGCAATCACCGCTACAGCACAAGAATAAGTTGTCACAAATAGTTGAAACATAACTTGAAAAAACATGATTGTTTAGAGAAAGTTGTCAAAAAAAAGTTCAAATAACTAGTAAAATAACTTGTCAATTAAAACTTGTAAAAAAAAATAAAAACTTCTAAAATAACTTGTCTTGAAAAAACATGATTGTTTAGAGAAAGTTGTCAAAAAAAAGTTCAAATAACTAGTAAAATAACTTGTCAATTAAAACTTGTAAAAAAAAAAAAAAACTTCTAAAATAACTTGTCAATAAAAACATGATTGTTTAGAGAAAGTTGTCAAAAAAAAGTTCAAATAACTAGTAAAATAACTTGTCAATTAAAACTTGTAAAAAAAAAAAAAAAACTTCTAAAATAACTTGTCAATAAAAACATGATTGTTTAGAGAAAGTTGTCAAAAAAAAGTTCAAATAACTAGTAAAATAACTTGTCAATTAAAACTTGTAAAAAAAAAAAAAAAACTTCTAAAATAACTTGTCTTGAAAAAACATGATTGTTTAGAGAAAGTTGTCAAAAAAAAGTTCAAATAACTAGTAAAATAACTTGTCAATTAAAACTTGTAAAAAAAAAAAAAAACTTCTAAAATAACTTGTCAATAAAAACATGATTGTTTAGAGAAAGTTGTCAAAAAAAAGTTCAAATAACTAGTAAAATAACTTGTCAATAAAAAGATAATTGTTTACCTGTAAGCACATTGTGGGACCTTGTCATCGACGATCCACGTCGGCACAGTGAACTTAATTTCACCATGTTCACTTTCCCGGTAAGAGTGGGGATGGTTCTTGAAGAAACCACCTATGGCCACAACCCTAGCAAATGCTCGACTCCAAGTCTGAATAATAAACATTTTAACAATGTTAAGTAACTCTTAATTTAATTAATTGTTGCTCTAAGGTAATAATTGTGAATAACATAACATTTTACGTACCTCCATCAGCTCAGTGAAGTCCTTTTGATGTCTCGACGACTGCATGAGATCCTTTTGGCAGTCGAAGACGGTAATGGTCCAGGCCTCGATGTCGATCCGAAATGTGAACCAATGAAGGTTTTGGAAGTTCACGACGAACAGGATCTCTCGAGCACCATCCCAAGGCAAAATATCGGCGTCCCTATACCCAGTCATCGGGCTAATAGTTGCCCTCATGTCCCAGTCCACGGGTTCGGGCTCTGCTCCCAGTTCGATGGCCTTGTTGATGTTCGCTTCTTCCGTTCTGAATCGGCCGTACACGTGCTGGACCCACCGACAATCCATGATTCGGACGTCTTGCCGATAACCGTCGAGACCTCGTTGGCGAGCCCGAACCATGTGAATCATAGCATCAATATGCTGAGACATTACAAACATATAGCGTTATTTTAAATTGATTGGAAAAAGTGAAATTATATAATAACGTACCGAATCATGTAGCCATTTGGTTTCTGTCAATATCGTGTCGAAGAAAATCGTGTCTGCGTCGCACGTCTTCAGTCGAACAGACTCCATGAATTTGCCGTCCCACTTTTTTATCCGCAACCACTTAACGAAATTATCAAACTCTTTTTGCTTCGCGTCCTTCAACGGCTTGAACTTGGGGATCGGCTTTTCCAAATACTTGGGCCTCGTCGGATCAGTGAATTCGGACCAACGCGACGTCTTCTGTCGCACTTGCCGATGTGGACGTGCCGGAGTAAGCTGTGCCTTCTGTCTTTTCCTTAGAGGAGTTGTGAGCGGGCGTAGCTTATCCGAAATGTCTTCTCTACGAGGACTCGACGAAGACGTCGACAACCTGGGAGAAGTCACCGGCCTGATCTCCGATCGCTTCGACGACTCGCGATGCGTTGAAGATGGCTTCTTCGACTTCTTCGATGACTCGCGATGCGTAGAAGACGGCTCTGACTTCTTCGATGACTCGCGATGCGTAGAAGACGGCTCTGCCTCATGCGATGGAGACGCCGGCTTTTGACTAGCCGCCGGAGGAGGAGGAGGAGGAGGAGGAGGGGTCCGGCGTTTACGACCATCATCTTGGGTCGTGGGAATTTCACCCCCAGGCAAGCCCGTTGCGTCCTCGAACAAAATGTTCAGCCTCCTCCACATAGAAAGCTGAAAGTCAAAGTAATAAAATATGTCACAAAATTTAAACTTGTCAAAAAAATTTAAACTCAACTCTAAAATTTAAACTCAACTCTAAAATTTAAACTCAACTCTAAAATTTAAACTCAACTCTAAATTTTAAACTTAACTCTAAAACGTTAAATTATATTTAAACTTAACTCTAAAACGTTAAATTATATTTAAACGTAACTCTAAAACGTTAAATTAAATTTAAACTCAACTTTAAAACGTTAAATTAAATTTAAACTCTACTTTAAAACGTTAAATTATATTTAAACTTAACTCTAAAACGTTAAATTAAATTTAAACTCAACTTTAAAACGTTAAATTAAATTTGAACTCTAACCTGTCTAACACTCATGCGCTCAACTCTACGGCCGGTCGTGGCAAGAGAACGTAAGACTATCCCTTGTGACTGAATCATTCGTTTTTGGGATGCTAGCAGTTGTTCTTGAGATGCTCGCAGTTGTTCTTGGGAAGCTCGCATTTCTCCCCACATTTCCCGTGTTATGACAAAGGCCTCGGGAATGTCGGCGCGAGAGGTCGCTGTAGGCCTCGATCCCATTGCGGGAGTGGTCGGACTAGCAAGACGAACACGTGGAGTGTCTGACACGTGTTCGTCGTCGGAGTCTCCGACGATGGCATCTTCTGCAACAGTCGCGACTCGATCTATTTCTTCTTCGATGTCTCGCGGCTCTGTCGCATCTTCGCCCTCGATGTCTATGGGATACAGACATTTGCTCGTCTGTGTCTCGAGGAGAGTGAACATTTCTTTCTCTGGTGCCCTTGGTCTCAGCATTTGAAGAACACCCACCTACAATACATTAATAAACGTTACCAATATTCCAAAATAATGTAAAATACATTAATAAACGATAAATAATAAAAAGTTACCGTTTTTTTATTCAAGACCGCCTCGATGTCTTTGCCCATTATGAGCACATTACTAGACCACGAGTGCATCCGGGGCACACGAATCCCCTGGTTCGACCCGAACCTCATCCCGATCTCTGGGATAGCCTCGTACGCCCAGTAATGAAGGGTATGGAGATTACCCGTCAATGTGTACTTGGCCTCTTTCTGTGCCACATCTGGCTTGTCCTTCAACTTCTTTTGCAGCGTTTCGTGATAACGCCGTAGGTTCACCGACAAGCTGGAATACGTCTCTGCCCAACTCAAATTTCCCCAAGGCATCTTGAAGAAGAAGGGGAGGTCTTGAACGATGTATAGAAATTTCTGCCACCTTTCTTCGATGGCTTTGTTGGCCGGCTGCCCCAGAAGATACCCGTAGACGAATACGAGCAGCCCGAGCTTGAACGCAGCGTCAGGGCTTCGACATATGGTGAACGCGTTGATCAACGCGCTCAACTTGCTTCCGGCAACGCCGTTCAAGTGATCCGTGATCAATCCATCGTTCTTTCGCTCGTCTTGTTCGGCTTTGGTCGGACCGTCTTCATAAGTCATCCCCGAGACGAGTGCGTACTCGAGGCGTCCAAATCGTACCCGTTTGCCTCCGATACCAAAATGTATCTCGCCGCGTACCGTCGCCTCGATCTTCTTCTGAAGGAGAGTATGTACGAGCACCGGTGAGAAACCAAGCTCGCTCTCCGTAAAAAATTGCTCGAACGGAGTCCCGAGGATTCTTTCTTTTATCCCGAGCTCATCGAATCTACTCCGTACAAGCTTCAAGATCCCCGTCCCACCGTACGTGATACGCCCCGGGAATGAGACGTTGTACATGTAGTTCAAATTGTCCTAAAAAAACAACAAAATTAGGTCAGAAATTAAAAACATCGTACAGCATCGTACAGTATCGTATATCATCGTAAAACAAGAAATTAAATTTTTTAAAAACATCATCGTATAGCATCGTACAACATCGTAAGACAAAAATTTATTTTTTTAAAAAACCATCGTATAGCATCGTATATCATCGTACAGCATCGTAAAACAAAATAATTAATTTTTTTTAAAAACCATCGTACAGAATCGTACAGCATCGTACGACACTTTTTTTTTAAAAACATAAACCCATCGTACACCATCGTATCGCATCGTACAGACCTATGCATTTCATCGTACGACATCGTACAGCATCGTACGACATCGTACGATGCATGAATATCATCGTACACTGCCCCCAATTTTTAACCCTAACTTTCTAAATCCGATCATAAACAGCTCAAATAACCACAAATCAGATAAATCCTAAGTCCTAATACATATTCTGACTATTTTTTATGAGATTTAACAAGAAATTAGTTGAAAAACTCACCTTTTTCGACGTTTTGAGATGTCGGGATTTCTGAGCATCACCGCCGCCGGATCTCGAAGAATTTCCATCGTACGCCATCGTTATCTATCGTACCGACTCGTACAAGATCGTCTGCCGTCGTACCGACTCGTACACAATCGTAGAGTTTTTTTTTTAGTGAGCGAGAGAGAGATGAGTTGTTTTCGGGGGGAATGAGACTGAGTTGAGATTCAAATAGGTTATAAGGGCATTTTTGTCCGATTATGGTACAAAAGTCCATTTTGGGATATTTTTCAATATTAGGGTCTAAATGAGATATTTAATGGGTTTTTAAGCCCACTTAATGAAATTTCTCTTATAGAAATCATAAAAGTGTATATGAATATCTTCGCACTATTTTTGGCAGGAAAACTATAATAATAAAACTGTGGGATTAGAAAGTATATGAAAAAAAAAAAAAAAATTAGAGATGATGATATCCCCACATTTTTTTTTATTAGAGAGCATCTTTCAAACGAGAGAAAAAGGTTAGCTGATTTTCTTGAAGTTTGATAAGAGCTTGATAATACAATCATTTCAAAACATTATAAAATGTGCTTGGTAATCATGTTTGCATGAAATTCACAATAAATGTGGAAATGAATTAATAAATCTGATTTGGATGACATCCTTTCTCTAGTCTCCAAGTTTCTCATTTGTATAGAGTTATAAACTTAAAATTATTTTAATTATATGTGGATATGCAAATGCCGAAATGGAAGTGTCTATGACAAAGTCAATTAACCCAATGAATTTTCTTGATATATATCCATAGCAAAGTTAATAAGAGACAATGCCTTTTCAACTTCAATACTGGTGCCGTCACGTGGCGCCGCCTGGCGACACGTGGCGGCCAATTTTTTTTTTTTTTTTTTTTTTTTGCCTTCCGATTTGATTTTTTTTTTTTTTTGCCACCCGATTTTGATTTTTGTTTACCCTTCCAATTTTGATTTTTTTTTTACCTTCCAAACATCAATATATTTTGTATAAATTTTTAATGTATATTATAATCATAATTACTAATACTATATTATACTATATCAATAACATATATTATCCTTTATTTTTTTCCGACCTTAATTTTTTTCTCTCTCTCATCAATATATTTTGTATATCTTTTTATTTGTATTATTTTCTTTTTTCTCCCTCTTTCATAAATATATTTTGTATAATTTTTTTATGTATATTATAATCATAATTACTTATATTATATTATACTATACCAATAACATACATTATTTTGAGTATATGTTATTATATATCTATAACATAGTTAATAAAGAGCAACTCATCTCCCACATGCATCCTAGGGCCATCACGTGGCTCCCCCTGAGAGCGACACGTGGCGTGTTATTTTTTTTTTTTGGCCTTCTTTTTTTTCAGCCTTCAATTTTTTTTCATCTTTCATCAATATATTTTGTATAATATTTTTTATGTATATTAATTTTTTTCCTCTCTCTCTCTTATCAATATATTTTGTATAATTTTTTTAATGTATATTATAATCATAATTGCTAATAATATATTATACTATACCAATAACATACATTATTCTGAGTATATATTATTATATATATATATATATATATATATTCTTGGAAAAACTATGTGGTATTAATATTATACGTAGATTTTATATGTTATTGTTTGATGTATAATACACTTTTGCAATTTAACATAACAATATTTATTATTAATATAAGTATAAGAATTTTTTTATACTTTCTATTTCTCTATATCTTTGTTTTTTAATTTCTTTTATCAAAATTTAACTTCAATTTTTACTTACCTAAAATTTATTTTTCCCATAGTACTTCTAAGAAATCTGACAGATAGGAAAACATGCAGTATTTTGAAAACCTTTGAATCATAAAAGAATTATTTTTCTACGTTTCGTTATTTTTTAACCAACCTTTGCAAGATTTTGCTAGATTTAATTTAATACAATTAAAAGTCTTCAATTTACTCTATTTTATTTATTTTTCTTTTTCACTTTTGAAAAATAAATAAAAAATTGCTAAGAATGAAAAAAAAAAACTATCTTTTATTTTAGCAAAAGAACATGGATTGTGTCGTTACACGTGTCAAAATTCACAATTGGGAAACTTGATTTGAACAATTAATTCTACACGCTTTAAGTAAATTAGAAGAATGAAATCAAAAACATTATGAATGCGTAAGCGGAGATTTTTCTTCTTCTTTTTCTTACAAAATAAAGAATATACAACACATGATCTGAAAGTACTCTATAGATATTGCTTGCAGATAAATAAATAAAAAATATCTACAATTGCTTGGAGTTGGTGATATAATTAAAACTTCAAACGTGCCGTGTGCAATTGATTAGAACGCAAGCTCGAGGACTACTTTATAATCAATAAATCTATATATATATATATATATATATATATATAGTCCTTGATTGAGGTTAATTAAAGAATTGTAAAGCTCCGGTAAATAGATCTCGAATCCCCAACTCCCATCCCATGTTGCAATGGATGGGATTTGGTTTGCCTAGTTTTAGCTTTCCCAAAAGGAGAGCCATGACAATCATTAACCAACTCTCACTACCTTATAATATTCCACTTCATACATACGTATACTATATGTACCGTTCATAAGTAATTATTATTTTTGTAGTTTACATGAATTGACACCAATCGATAGGTCGTATATCCCTTATTTTAAAGGAAAAATTGTACAAATTAACCGATTCAAACTCTGACTTTTACAAAATAGTCATAGTTTTATTATTTATAACAAAATAGTCATGTCTCGATTAATTTTATTATTTGACTTTTACAAATTGTACAAATTGAGAGTACTATGATTTTTAATCCTGTCTCGATTAATTTTAATCCAGTCTTCATAAAACTTACATTATGTCTTTATAGTTCGTTGGGATTAAATTTAATACAGCCTAGATTAATCTTACTTGGGCTAATTTACTTATAGTTGGCAAATTATGACTATTTTGCAAAAGCTTAAGTTTTATTTAGCTATATAGTCGATTGACCCTATTTTAAAAAAAAAAGGCATCACTACACGTGTCGGTTCCCCACTAGACGTGTTTTTGGCCTTCTCATATTGTAAGATAAAAACTATGCTACCAAAGAATCTAGTCCCTATTTAATTTAATTATTACTTTGTTCTGTATGGCTCAGTGGCTTTGATTTCGTTGTCTTCTCCTTTGGACTATATTTTTTTTTAATATTGTAATATTCTTCATAGAAGCACAAAAAGTTAATATAAATATAATACTTAAAGAATGATTTATATATGTGTATGAATTAATGAATAATTATTTAGTGGCACTTTTTTTTCTCTTTTGTTTCCTTCTCTCTGCACACATTGTAAAGGTGACCCAATAAATAAAAATCATTTTCACTTCGTTGAGAAATTTTCTGAAGCCTGGCTTGAGTACAATTTATAGCTGGAGTATTTTAGTATAAAGCTTATTGGTGAGATTCTATTATTGTAAAGCCTAGGTCAATGTGAATTCAAGTCCCTAGGCCAACTAATAATGACATGAGAAAAGAGAGGAGCAGTCCAAAATAGTAAAGTATTACCTAATAAATAATGGATGTTTACATAAATAAATATTACTACTTTCTTATGTGATTTTTTGTTTGTAGTTTCATTTATGGATAACTCTAGTAAGACTTGTCAATAAAGCGTTCCTAACTAATCGGTCAACACTCAGAAATGTAATTAATTTATCTAATATATTCCGAAAATGCTCTGTGATACGGGTCACGACCACGAACGACCCACACACATTTTGACACGTGGCATTGTGCTGCCACGTGTCAAAATGTGAGTGGGTCGTTCGCTGGTCGTGATGCTCAATATATTCGGTATTATGATATTAACATTTTGGTGTCATCTTTCTGCCCGAGGCATATATATATATATATATATATATATATATATATATATATATATATATATATATATATATATATATATATATATATATATAACCAGCTTGTGTAAACAATTTTTTTTTAATAAGCGAATCAGAATTGCGATAAAATATATAAAGATACATATATCTAACATCTTTTTAGAATATACAATATGATTATAAGCCGGACTTGATAAATTCAGTGGAAGCATGGGTATTCCCCCGAACAACTTATTGATCAAACATTAAGTTGAGAGATTTATCTTAAGGCCATATCAGGCTTTGTTATGAGATTTTTTAAATTCTCCAAATACCTCATCACTGAAATATATTTATTGTTAGTTTTTAGTAGGATACCACCGACGGAGAACAAAACGCATCAGTGGACTTGACAGTTTCCTTGTAAAAGCAAATCTAATAGTGGCCTTGAATATCACAATCTTAAAGCCTTTAACCAAGTCATACACGTCCGAACAAATTTACAAAGTTATTTGTTATCCAAATTTCATAACATCTCAAAGCATGTTACTAGTATACATTGCAAAAGCTCCATATTCATTACAAAAGCTCTATTTTTTTAGCGAAGCCTCCTTTTGAGACGATAGTTTTTTCTCCCTAGTTCCCGATGCAGCATCGGGAATCGTGAGAACATTTAAATCCTTCCTGATAAATGGATGTTCGGATCTTCGTCCGTCTCTTTCTTCGAGCGTCCCCAACACTCCACATAATCTTTGAGTCACGGGCTTTCTCCTTGAAAACGGAGAGTAGAACAACCGAGTCATATTTAACTCCGATGACACTGCCCCTCGTACTAATTAAGTATCTCAACCCCCACTCGTGACATTAAAGACCATCTTCATTGACATACTTAAAAGACAGTGAATATGATGTCAATAATGGTTACCACATTGCCGATCAACCACCATTACCCTTCCGCCTCTTTTACTCTACCATACATCGAAATAGTAGAAAAAAACTTTGAAAAGTCAAGTGCACCCTAAAAATAAAAAGTTCTCGTGATAACCAGTTACAGATGGCTCCCAACCAACGTTATCCCCATGAGGAGTAAAATTAGTTTTAAGTCTTTGTGTTATTTTGCATCTTAGCCACCAAAATGGTCATCCACACCAATTGAAAATGTCCCGATGCACATGCCTTTTGGAAAAGTTGTGACATTAACAACATCATTGACTCTTAAAGCAACACAAACTATATCGGCCTCTTCTCCACAAGGGACACCAAATCAGCCCGGATTCTTTCCAATTATACGTACTCCTCAGCTCGTAATTTGGACTTACCGAAATCGAGTCCTCCATGTTCAACCTCGACTCGATCCTCGCTACCTCCTCAATACGACATCTTACCTTCTCGATGATCTCTATTTTAGGAGCAGCTCCACGATCCCCTTTGACGGACTTGTTCCTTCCACCACATATCCCCTAACAGCGTTTTAAAATTTCAACGTCACCACAAATGCTTATTAATGTCCACGTTGCCATTTTCTCCCTCAACAACCAATGTTTGTTTTGGAGATTATCTCATTTAGTAATGAGTAACATTGTTTCTATATATCGTCTCGTTCTCTCTCTATATCAATATCATTGTCGGGTTACGTCTCTCCATAAATGTATATATGTATGTATGTATGAATGTATGTAGGGAGTAACGATAGTTCTACTTAGTTCATTAAAAGTAATGTATACTATTAAATCTAACCACTAGGGCTGAGCCAGAAACTACATTTCTGGAGATTGCAAACATAAATTAAGTGTAAAAGATATAGAAAATTCAAGAGAGAGACAAAAAAAAATTGAACTTAAAATGACTAATTAAAATGATAGTCGCAATCAAGATTTAGAATATCGCTTACCAATTAAGCTACGCTTCTAATTTTACTAATAACATGTGTGCCGCCTTGATATTACGGGATATTTGGAGCATACCAGATGTATATATGTTATGTATACTACATATGAATATAAAAATTAAAAATATTAAAAATTTAGATTTGTTGTAAATGTGTGATATTTTAGGTTTTAGGAAATCATTAGTTTAGAATTTTTCGGTATTCGCAGTATATGTGGTGTATTTATGTTGTTTTAAGAATATTTGTGGTTTTTACATAAATATTTCAAAATTTGACCCAACTCGCGGGAAAATACCAAACTTCTCCCTCAACCAGGTGAGAAGCTAGATATACCACACCAGATACTCATATCATGCACGACATTTCAGGCTTTAATCACCGTTAGGAATCCCACTTTGAAAGTGAAGAAAAAGAACAAGTGTTTATAAATGTAATGTGTTACTCCTCTTATTATGAATTGATTCTAAAATGAAACTTCGTGATACTTTCACACGGTATCAGAGTTCATTAAGCACAACCATGCATTTGGTCCCATTAATGAAATTTGACCTAAGATGAGAAAATGCAAAAAGCAATCATCTTGAGGGCCATATTGAGAATAACACATTGAGAGTGAATGAAATTTGGCCTAAGATGAGAAAATGCAAAAAGCAATCATCTTGAGGGCCATATTGAGAATAACACATTGAGAGTGAATGAAAACTAATAGCTAATTTTAAGATAACAATTTGTGAACTTGGGCGACTCGATTCAAGGTCAGACCACGTGATTGTACCTAAGCCTGATTGTGTGGAATTCAAAGTCTCAAGTGCTATCTCTTCATTTCAAGAATTTTTTTTTCTTTCGCGGAGACCTAAGAATAAGAATAACAAGAAAACAGGTAACTGGTGCAGAGGCGGTCCTCTGACGCGTTTTTTGATGCTCAACATTAGTGTGATTATGTATGAGTCTTTGTAGAAGAATTAGTTAAACGGGGTACGGAGAGTCCTCGATAGCGTTTCAGAATTCTCAATTCAACTATTTGTGATTATCTTGTTCCCTCCGTTAATGGGGATATTTATAGGTATTTGGACGCCCAATGAGCCATAAGTGAGGAGATTGGGCGTGCATGACGAGGAGAGAGGCCGGGCGCGTTGGGCCTTCAGCCGACGCCTGCTTCTGGAAGCGGCGCACCAAAGGCTGAGTGTTGCTCTTTTTTGTGACTTGTTCGCTTTCGTGGGCCCATGTTGGGTTTAATCGTGGCTCGACAACAAATGCTTTTTTTTATACTATACGAATGGCGAGGACTCCATATTTTTGGTTTCTGAGAATGACCAATAAGACTAACAATTGTTTATAAAAATCATGTGTTACTCGTGTCGTCATCAATACTAATTGGTTATAAGATAGAATTTCATGATACTCACAGTAAAATGTAGATATTTTGAAGGCCTGATTTTTAATTTTATTGGATAAATATAAAATAAATTCCATTAATAAATTAGACGGGTTAAAGTTTGAAACTATTATTCAAATGGAAAAAAGGCCAATTCTAACATGCAACTTATTACGATAAACTATTTAGTGCAAAAAAAGATTTGAACTACACATATTTAGTTTTGTACCACTTAAATTGATTTATTTTTATTTCTAACTGTAACCTCTCTAAATTATATATCAAGGTCAAACCGCCTCTCTCTCCATGGAAAAATAAAAATAATAACCGTATTAAACATATATTATATACCATCCTGAGTTCATGTTTAATACATAGTTATTATCTTACTATAAGACATCTCCAATGTAGTTTTGTGTAAGTTATTATTAAAAAAAAAAAAAAAAAAAAAAAAAAAAAAAAAAAAACATGAACACAAAACTGAGATAGTTATCTTACCATAAGACATCTCCAACGTTAATATTATATTTGATGTAAGTTTTACACCGATTTTTTTTTTGCTCCAATGATACCAAGGTTTTAAATCCCCGGGGAACCGGACGAGAACCGGACCGGTTCCCTCTTTTTTGAAGTCTCCGGCACCGGAAGGTGCAAAACCGGAATATTCCGGTGATTCCGGGGGAACCGGACCGTGAACCAGTTAGGAACCCGGTTCCCACTTCCCGGTCCGGTTCAATGTAATAAAAAAAAAAAAACCAGGTATAAAACCCGGAAAACCAACAAAAAAATTGAAAATCAGATGGGATTAGGTCTTATAGTTTCCGCCGCGAGCCAGACCAAATTTTCAGAAATTCCGCCCGGATCCCGCCGTCCCGCGACCTTCCCAACGCGACGAAGGCCAAAATTCACCAGATCCCGCCGGTTTGCCCAGTTCCCGGTGAGCTTCCCGGCGTTTTCATGTTTTTTGATGACTTTGAGTTTATTTTTTTGGAATTTCTTGATAATTCTTGAAGATTAATTATAAATTGGTAGTTGTGAGCATGAATGTAGTGTTTATTTAGAGTTTGTGGTCATGTTTACTATTTTTTTAATTAATCCGAATTATTTTGTAATGTTTTTTATTAGTTAGTGATGATTATGGTTATGTTGAACTTGTTTATTGATTTATGACGAAATTGTTATGACTTGTTTTCAATTTTAGAATTTGTGTTCATGTTTTTTTTTTAATTAATCCGAATTACTTTGTAATTTTTTTATTAGTTAGTGATGATTATGGTTATGTTGAACTTGTTTATGGATTTATGACGAAATTGTTATGACTTGTTTTCAATTTTAGAATTTGTGTTCATGTTTCTTATTTTTTTAATTACTCCGAATTATTTATAATTTTTTTTATTAGTTAGTGATGATTATGGTTATGTTGAACTTGTTTATTGATTTATGACGAAATTCTTATGACATGTTTTTAATTTTAAAATTTGTGTTCATGTTTCTTTTTTTTTATTTAATCGAATTATTTTGTAATTTTTTGATTAGTTGGTGATGATTATGGTTATGTTTAACTTGTTTATTGATTTATGACGAAATTCTTATGACTTGTTTCCAATTTTAGACTTTGTTATGAATTATTTTAAATTTTAATTTAGATCCGGGAATATGTTAGTTTAGATCCGGGAATGTGTTAGAATTTGTGAATATGTTAGAGTTTGTGAATATGATTCATGATTGTTAGTTTAATTTAATTTACTAAAGGTGATTTGTTAATTTGTAAGTTACGAGTTATAAGAATGTCGGCCCCCGGCCCAGCTAGGAGGTATTGTACGCTATTTTTAATTTTATGAATTTTATCCTATGTAGTTTGTATATTTTTTGTATATTTTTTTCGGATTCTTCTCGGTAAATACGGTATTTGACGGTATTACTCAACGGTAACGGTAAGTTCAACGGTACCGGTTTCCTTTTTTTTCCTGCTTTCCCTGGTATTCATTTATGATATCAGGGGTTACCAGTAAATTCTGAAGCTCGGAACGGTAACGGTAACGGTATTTCGATCCTTGAACGATACTATTCTATATCCTTAACTAAAGGGAATATTCTAAAAATATATTTTTTATTAGGCTTTTTAAAACCTAAGTTGCTTTTAGATTAATGTCTTAATTTTATTACTAATTGGTTAATTCTAATTACATATAAAAATATAATTCTATTTTATTTATTAATTATGTGTAACATTTACCATAAATAAATAATATATTATTTAATATAAAAATGTAATTAACAAAAGTGAAAAATTAATCAACTTCATTACACAAATAATATAACGTTTTTTTAGGGAATAAAGAATACACCATTAAAAAAATAGGAAAATTAGATATTACTAATTGAATTGATTTCTATGAAAAATATATAAAAATAAAAATTATATATCACCATCATAGATAAAAATTTTGTGGTAATAGTATTTGTAGCAGTATCTTTTAATTATCGGCTTAATTTGACTTGATATCTATAAATTATTGTCATTAATTATCAGCTTCATTTTGTTTGATATCTATATTTTTTTTTATTATTGGCTTTGTGTAAGTGGTATTGAAGAAATTAATTTGGATTATAAATAAAGCTCCAAACAGTTAAAAACATATTGATTAAACTTGGATTAACTAAAATATGTAGTTCTTATTATGAATTTGTTATATTAAAATAATACTTAAATATTTTTTGTAATTTTTACACTAAATTTGATGCAATACTATTTATTTTGAGTAAAAGTTACACCAAATATGACGTCGTAGAGTTTTTATTATTGGTGAGATTTATCTCTATTTATAGGGTTATAGAATTATGCATTGAAGAAGCTCCAAGCCAGAGACTTTTTTACTATTCAAAATTGAATTTTCCTTATAAAAATAGATGTAGTGACTTTTTTTGCACTGACATAATGAAACAAACATTACCGAGTATAGTATGGCATGTGATATTGGTCAAGCCATCAGAGTTAGTTGCTGCAGATCCTCCTGACTGTGTTTGGCTCGCCATCTGAACGGCTCATTTCATTCAAACTGTTCCATTATAAATTAATCATTCAAACTGTATATTTGAACTATCCATTTAAATCTTCGTTTGGAAAGTTACTTAAAAAAAGCAATTCAAACGGAAAACTGATAAATTAGGGCTCGGAAAAAATCATAATCTAAACAATATATGATGTATGTGATATAAAAATTATAACTCATGTAATTGAGAAAAATTACTCATAATAAGTGTTGACGTGGAAACTGCAGAGGTCAACGATCACAAATATTATATTAATGATATTTGATTTCTTACTTTGAAGTGGGATAAATCTTCCTTATCGGAAATATGAACTTTCTGCGCGTTAATGTGTATAAAACAAGAGTTACTCAAGAATTTTTGTAAAAAGAGAAAGTAGATGAATGCTTTGCATTTTTTTATTGTCGAATCTTGTGTATCTCTTTTTTGGATTTGATTTTACACATTTACCTGCAGATAACAAGGTTAATCTCATTTATCGAGATTCATACGTTAATATTTGTTATCGGTGCGTCCCGGACCGACGAGGGCAAAATGGTCATTTCATCCGGCCCGGCCGACCTCGGGCTCGCCCGGCTGGCCGTCTCACTCGGCCATGGGCCCGTCCCGGCCGGCCATTGGTTCAACTCGCCCGGCCAAAGGCCCATCTCGCCCCGCTTTTGGCCCACTTCGCTCGGCCGTTCACTCGCTTCGCTCAGCCATTGACCTATCTCAGCCGGTCAAAGGCCCATCTCGCTCGACCTTTGGCCCACTTCTCTCGGCGGTTCACTCGCTTCGCTCGGCCATTCATTCCCTTCGCTCGGCCATTGACCTAACTCACTCAGCCGGCCATTGGCCCATCTCGCTCGGCCATTCCCTCAACTCGGCCGGCCATTGGCCCGTCTTGCTCGGCCATTGGCCTCATTTGCTCGGCCGTTGACCTCCTTCACTCGGCCAAGGAGGCATTTGGGCCGACCCTCCATCCTATAAATAGAAACCTTGACTCTCTCCGATAGGTAATCCCATTTTGAGCACTGAAACGCTGTCGACCTCTCAAGTCACTCTATTCACTCACTCTCGGCCTCCATACACTCTAAACTCATCTTACCCACCTCACCACTACTAATGTTGAGCGTCGGAGAGGTAAACAGAGACAACTCCTCTATTTCCCCTTTGTAACTTCTCGTTACCCCATTTTGAGGTACAACGACGAACACATCCACCATCAACTGCTAAAGTAGACTTGGGATACCAAGTCTAAGACGCTCGAGCCCGAACGCGACCACTTGGTTCAGCCTTGGATCGAACCGTTGCGGGTTCCTAAATAGTTGTCCGAAAGTGGCAACAACATTTTGGTGCTAGAAGGAGGGGATCTCCCTACATGGTGACACATTCCTTCTACCACTGTCATTCACACTTCAACAAGCAAGACTCTCGATAGATGAGTCACTTACCAATGACCTCCGCGGGTACCCGAGCGACTCGCTCGAGGTACGGCCTTAGGAACTTAGCACACCGCATAAGAAAACAGCCTCATGATAACGAGAGCCAGCCTCAAGACCCAGCCGCCGACGTTGAGGCCGTCCTCCGAGAGGACTCGGCCCGAAGACTTTCCGAGCTCCTTGACCGGTTGGGCATCAATGACACACTGATTACCAACCTTCTTGGCTACGACGTCGAGGATGGTTCCAACCACGGTGACACCGATGCCGACTACGAAGGAGAGTCGAGGACCGACGAGGCAACTCCTAGCCACGCACGCTCCCGGTCCGAGAGGCCGAGAGGCCCGCCAGAGGGCCCGACCATGGCCACCTCCCCCCGCCAAACACGAAGTGGAGACCATAGAGAGCATCTAACGGCTTAGAGGAACTCTAGAGCACTACTACAAATATAGTTTTCTGATGCGCATGACTATCAGGTGCGACTAGTCGCACCTAAAAGTCGCATCTAAATGACTTTCTGGTGCGACTAGTCGCATCAGATTGTCAACCAGAAGTCCAAAAAAATTCGCTAAATTTTTTTTTTTCCTTTTGAGTATCAGGTGCGACTTTGTCGCACCTGATTGTTTAAAATTTTAAGCGGGCCAATTCTCCCCCTCATTTTTTCATTCAGTTTTAAAATGGGAAAAAATTTAAAAGAAAAGAAACTGCTCGGGAAAGAGAAAGAGAAGAAAGAAAGAAAAGAAAGAAGAGAGAAAGGGAAAGAGAGAGAGGGAGCCGAGAAAGAACGCCGGAGCAAGAGCGACCACCGAGCAGCTCCACCGCGCGCGCGTCCCAGCCGAGCAGAGCGCCACCGCCGCGAGCTCGCCGTGGCCGCCGTGACTCATCCTCCACCGCGCGCTTCAGGCCGAGGAAAAGAGACGTCGCCGGGAGTCGCGAGGACGCCGGAGCCTCATCATCACCACTCGACCTAGCCTCTCTTCTTCTTCCTTTCTTCTTGTTGCGCGCTGTCCCGCCCGAGTCTCCATCGCCGCGTGCTCCAGCTGAGGAAGAACAACGCCGCCGCAAGCCACGGTGACGCCGGAGCAAGAGAAACCACCGGGAAAGAAGTGAGAACCCTCCAAAGAAGCTTGAATTCGTGGATTGAGGTAAGAATTCCTCTCCTTGGATTGAAATTCGAAGCTAGGGTTCTTGGTTCCATATTTGGGGGTTTTTGGTTCCGGGTTGAAATCAGTAAAATTGGTTGGTTTTGTGTGTTGATTGGGATCAATTATTGATGTTAATGATTTGAAATTGAGGATTGAACTCGGAATTTCTTGGTTGTGGTTTGAATTTGGCCGAATTTTTGAAAAAGAAAAACTGTTTGAACAGCCTTTGTAAATCGACGTGGACAGACCTCTATGACCTGAGTTCTTATTTTTGGATATTTTTCATGGATAGTAGACTGTATGAGTTTTCTAAAATGACCAAGAACATGTAAATCCATTGAGTATTGAATGAGTTATGAATTTCCAAAGTTTGTGTTTCGCAGCAGTAAAACGGGATTTCCAGAATTGTAACAGCGAATTACGGGCTGTTTTTGAGATAGCTATTCTTGTCGTATATATGCTTGTAATATATCGTTAGAAAGCTACATGAGTCTACATTCATTTTCCGCTAGAATCAATCGATTTCAAGTTTTGTAGCTTGAGTTATGATGGCTTAAGCGCTAGTGGGTCAGGCTGTCGGGAATCAATCGATTTTGTTTTTTCTCGCCGTGCGCTCAGCCCCTGCTCACTCTCCGCCGTGCGCTCGCCTCGTCCCGAGTCTCTGCAGGTTAGTTTGTGATATACTAATATGTTTAGGTTAGTGTTTAGTTTAAATTTGTTTTTGTTTTAATTAGTTTTGATATATTGTAATTTATCAATTAGGAATCGTAATTAGTTAATGAAATTAAAATTAAGATTAATAATTGTAATAATGTAATAAAGTAATTAGTTAATTGATTAGTAATTGTAATAATGTGATTAGTTTAAATTTGTTTTTGTTTTAATTAGTTTTGATATATTGTAATTTATCAATTAGGAATTGTAATTAGTTAATGAAATTAAAATTAAGATTAATAATTGTAATAATGTAATAATGTGATTAGTTTAAATTTGTTTTTGTTTTAATTAGTTTTGATATATTGTAATTTATCAATTAGGAATTGTAATTAGTTAATGAAATTAAAATTAAGATTAGTAATTGTAATAATGTGATTAGTTTAAATTTGTTTTTGTTTTAATTAGTTTTGATATATTGTAATTTATCAATTAGGAAAGGTAATTAGTTAATGAAATTAAAATTAAGATTAATAATTGTAATAATGTAATAATGTAATTAGTAATATATAATCAGCATATTAATTTATTTTTTTAAAAGATAAAGAGCATCAGGTGCGACTAGTCGCACTTGATAGTCAAGACTTTCAGGTGCGACTAGTCGCACCTGATAATATAAGACTTTTCGGTGCGACTAGTCGCACCTGATAGTCAAGAGGATTATCAGATGCGGACTTTCGGGTGCGATTTTGTCGCATCTAAAGTCGCACCTGAAAGTACTTTCAGGTGCGACTTTTGCACTTTCAGGTGCGAAAAAAGTCGCACCTGATGCTATATTTTGTACTAGTGGAGGCGAGGACCTCAGGCAGAGGCTGAACTCCCAAAGGGACGCGCTGCCCGCCACCACGTTAGGCCGAACTCCGGTCAATGTTGTGGACCAAGCATCCAATGAGCGCTAACAGGTGACTCACGTGGCCCTGGCTGTCAGCTCGGTTAATGGGCTCGACATGGTAACGATGATTCAAAGCCTCCAAAAGAAAATCATCGAGATGAGGGAGTCGGGGGCCAAAGACCTTATCGCGGCATTAAGGAGTCTTAGTCACCGTTCTCCGCTCAAATCCTGGCCCAGCCATGCATTTGGAACTTCAAGTTACCCTCGATTCCTCCGTATAATGGGCGTACGGACCCAAACTTCCACATCCAGCACTACGAGACATTGATGGCCATGCAAGGGCAGTTTGACGCCATCCTGTGCCAAGCATTCAGCCTGACCCTCACCGGGTCCGGGTTCGAATGGTTCAGAAGTTTGAGGCCGGGGAGCATCCAATCCTTTCGAGCCCTCCGAGAGGCATACCTCGCTTGATTCGCCACGCTAATGGCACAAAAGAAGTCGAAGACGTACCTCTTGTCCATCCGACAAGAGAGTGACGAGACCCTGAGGCAATAACTCGCTTGCTTCACCGAGGAATCCCACAAGGTTGAGGTGTTTGATGACAAGGACGCCATCACAGCCATCACCAAGGGAGTTCGCACGAGCGACTTCCTTAAGTCTACAGTTGGCAAGATCTCGAGGGACATGGCGGGGCTCATGGCGAGAGCCCGCACTTACATGGGGATCGAGGACTACCTCGACGGCCGAGATTGCCGAAAAGCTGGCGGACAAGGTGGTCGTCGTCAAGACGACCAAGATGGAGATTATCCCGATCCTCGAAAGAGGAGGACCAAAGAAGGCCAGACCCCTAACGGTCGCTCCCTTCCTGTGGTGATGCCATCGCAAGCCGATAGCTTTCGAAAGTTCTTGGCGTTCACCCTGCTTTACACCCTGCAAGAGCAGATCTTAGGTTTGCACCAGGACAAGCTAGGAAGCCCTGCTCCTCTAACAAAGTATCCCGCAAAGCGGGATCATGGAAAGTTCTATGAGTACCACCAGGATCACGGGCATCTGACGTCAGAATGTTACCAACTCAACCGTCAGATTGAGGCTCTCATCCAGGATGAGAAGTTGAAAGAGTACATCTGTGAAATCCCAATTTTTTTTTAGCTTAACTAAAAAGCTAAAATTTTTGTGTTGAGTTACGTTAGTTTTTTTTTTAATAAAGTAGTAGTAAATGATTTATTTATGTGGTAGTTTTTGAAGTTTTATTTTTTTATGTGTGCTTTAGAGGGTTTTTGATTTTTTTTTACTATACTCTTTAGATTACAAAATATATATATTATAGAAAAGTAAAGTTAACGTATATTAGTGTATATATATATATATATATATATATATATATATATATATATATTACTTTATATTGTATAACATTAGATTCTTACGTTTTTATATATATATATATATATATATATATATATATATATATATATATATATATTTATATAAAAGTTACTTGATGTGATCCGTGTAGTTTTAGGTTTTAATAATAATAATAATAATAATAATTAATATATTAATATTAAAAGTAGGATTAGGGTTTGGGCTTTTAGGGTTTATTTAAACCCTATTTAAACATCCCCTCTTCTTTTTTTTAACGCTTCTTCTCTGCTCTCTCTCCCCCATTCCTCTTTTGGCTTGAAAAATTCGTAGCTCCTAATAGGTATGCTTTCTTTTCTCGCTGATTCGGATTCCCTGAAAACGTTTTCTTAAAACGCTTGTGCTGATTTCAAAAAAAAATTTTTTGCGTTGATTCTTTTTGGAAACGTTAGTTTTAAGTGTCTTCTATCTAAATCTGCAATCGAAAAATATTTTTATCAAATACAGAATATTTTCCGATTATTTTCAAATCGGCGCACAGACCTGAAACCTATTCCCGATTTTCAGACTTTAAACGCTTACTTTGGATTCAACAAATTTGCTTTTGCGTTGATTCTTTTTGGAAACTTTAGGTTTAAATGTCTTCTATCTAAATCTTTAATCGAAAAATATTTTTATCAAATACTGAATATTTTCCGATTATTTTCAAAACGGTGCGCAGACAGTTTTTGACAAAAACTTTAAAGATTGATCTTAGCACTTCTTTTATTTTTAATAAATAGTTAAAATATTATTTTGGCCGTGATGCCTTTACAAAAAGTGCTCAAAATTATATTTTATACGTACTTGTTTTTTTACAAAAGTTTTTCCAGAGTTTCAGTTTTCTCCGAAACCCTAATAGCCAAGGGTATTTTAGTAATTTCACGTCGGATCTCGTTTCTGAAAATTTCCAGAAACTAAGTCATGTATTAAATCTTTTTCTTACCTGATAAGTAATAGTCAACCTTTTCCGTTTAGGTTCCGAGTCATTAAGAGCATCTTTTTCCTTCGACGGTCTTCGATCGTAATTCCGATATCCAGGTGAGAATAATCTCACTGCAACACGGATTAGTTAAAAAAAATATATATATAATACGTATTATGTGATATGAAGTATTTATGTATTGTGTGAATTTTTGTGTGTGCGTGTTTGTTCGGAATGTGCTTGTTATGATATGATATGACGATATGTGAGTTTATGTTATTATCTTATGCTTGTGTGTTAGAATATCTATAACACGTCTTATGTTTCTAGCTATGTTATCATGTATGTTTTTATCTTATGTCGCTCATGCTTTTAACGTAATAAACACGATTAATAAGTTAAGTAAGCAAGAGAGTCGTACCGCCTCGAATTACGGAGGTACCTAGAGGAATTTCTCGAGCCGAACTACGGGCTCACATAGAGAGTTCCTCATATGTTTATGTATGTGACGGAGCGTACTATGGGAGGTCGCAGCCCCATGGTTCGTTACCAAAGTGTACACTGAAATCGGTACGGCTACTCTAGGGGACCCCCGAACTAAAATACGATAGACTTTTAATAGGGTTTTTCATGTCACAGTTAATACGAATAACCGGTTCATGCATTTTTGTTTTATTGCTTATGTTTTGTGAGTTATAGTTATTCTCGCTGAGCGTTAGCTCACTCTATGTATTTACGTCCGTGTTGTAGGTAAACAACATATGAGCAAGTGAGGAGGGTGGATCAGCGGCGGCGATAGCGAGAGGGTTGGGTTATGGTTGCCGTTTTCGAAAATAAAAGACTTCCGCTTTGCTTTCAGTTTTCAATAATCCAAACCCAAGGTTTTATTTTTCATGGTTAAAGTTATGTTTTTTTCAATTTCGTTAAAGGTTACGACTTTATTTATGGTATTTATTTCACAATAGTATTTTTGGGTTTTAATTTCCGATTATGCAACTTCGACTTTTTGGTTGTTTTCGTTCATCAAGTTTTAAATGAAAATTTATTTTTAGGTTATGAGTTTCCAAACTTATATTTTAAGTTATGTTTTAAAAAAAAAATTTACCTCAAATTTTCTTAAGTTTTAAAAAAGTAAGATAAGTAAGACGGTCCGAAAAGTCGGGTCGTCACAGTTGGTATCAGAGCAACGAACCTACGACCTCTCTTCGCTATCGATCGCACGGCTTCCCCCTACTCAAGTAAGTTAATTTTGTTTTATTATGTTGTATGTTTAGCTTTTATATTTCTTCTTTGTTAGATGGACGTTGAAGTAACAAAACACGTGATCGCGGAAAGCCAGAGCCGCATTGCTGATGGTGACCTCATGATCAAATTCTTAGAGACAAATCCTCCAGTTCTTAGCAGCGCGATGACAGATATCGTCGGCACACGAGAATGGTGCAATAACATAGACATCCGTTTTAAGGTGTTGCAAGTTCCAGAGAGATTGCAAGTTTCCTTTGCACAACTAAAGGTCCACTGGAAGGTATTGGAGTATTGGCAAGAAAAGCTAAGGGATCACCCCGGAGCTGGATGGGAGTACATGAAGGATGGGATTATACGAAATTTCACCAATAAGGGCTGGCGTGCGAAAATGGAAAGAAGGCGTTATCGTCATGTTTTGAGGTCATGGAAGATGAAAGATGGGGAGACTGCAAAGGAGTACCATAATCGAACCTCTGACATGCTATCCCATGTTCCTTTTCTTTTGGATGATGAAGACGCGATTAGTGTGTACTGGAATGGACTTTCTGATTTTGAAAAACAGGAAGGGAAGTATTGCACCTATGAACCCGCGCCTGGAATAACTTTCGAAGAGTTTAATAGATACATTAAGCATTATATGGAGCTCGTCGACGATGACCTACCTCCAGAGGGCGATTCCAATATGGACCCGGTAGAGAAAGAATCGGAGGAAGATCCTTCTGAGGATGATCCAGTCGAGGATTAAATTCTTCTTGCTATTCTAGGATTTTTGGTTTTATTTGTCTTTCCTTAAAGTTTGAAATACCTTTTATTTATTTTTTTTTTGTGAGGTTTTAGTTTTGTTTTTTTTGGTTTTGAGTATCACTTTTGAATTTGGATTATATGTTTAAGTTACTATTATCTTAATAGTTTCATAAAGTTCTTTGTACGAGGGTGTTTTGCATGTTAAGTCTTTTATATAATCGATCCTAATAGTTTTAGAAGCCAAAAACCCTAATCGCGAAAATGTCTTCGAAATCTTAGATGGAAAACGTTCAAGCTGCTCGTGGACAAGGCAGAGGTAGGCCACGAGGCCGAGGTAGGGGAAGAGGCAGAGTTGCCGCTGATGTCCCAATGCAAGATGCTCATCATGCCGCTCCGTTTCCCGCACAACAAGGAGCATCAATGAATCCCGACGGTCAAGCCCCCGCACCTCAGCCAGCGGCCCAGCCAGAGCTTGCGGTACTCGTTACTGCATTGCTACAACGTATCGAAGCCCAAGAAGTGGAGATACAAGAGTTGAGGAACCACCTCCCCCAAGTGAATGGAAATATGGGAGAGGATCAACAAGCACCACCAGTACCTCCTCAGGGTGTACCTCAGATGGGCCAAGTTGTCGTGGCTGATGATCTTTTCGAAAGGTTCAGGAGGATGAGAGCTCCAGATTTTGAAGGTTCCACCGATCCTTTAGTGGCTGACGAGTGGATGTCAGAGATGAAGAAGATCTTCAACTTCATGAATATCTCGGAAATTGAGAAAGTCATATGTGCGCCTTTTGTTCTGAAGAAGGATGCACGCTACTGGTGGGAGACAGTAGCAGCTAGAAGAGACACACGCGCTATGTCTTGGGAAGACTTCACTGAGGAGTTCAACAGTAAGTATTTCAACATGCGAGCGATGAACACTCAGCAGAAGGAGTTTGCGGAGCTGAAGCAAGGGACGATGACTGTGACTGAAGCTGTTAGTAAGTTCAATCAATTGGCCAGACTGTGTCCTCACTTGGTTCCAACAGAGACAGAAAGAGTTAGGAGGATGATGGGGATGTTCCGACCGGAATTGGCCTTAGCCATTGATAGTGGAAGTCAGCCACCTACCACAGTCGCCGACTGCCTCGAACGTGCCATGCGAGCTGAATACCACTTGATCCAAGTAAAGGAGGAACGTGCTCAGTTTTACAAGGCTCGAAAAGAGGAGAAAGGTCAAAGCAGAGGTCCCGACAACAGGAAGCCAAACCAATCAGGAAATCCCCAGCCTAACCATAACCGTCAAGGCTTCAAGGCACAACCCCAATGGAATGGGAATGGAAAGAAGAGAAGTCATCCTGGAAATGGGCAACGCCAACAACAAGGTCAAGGTAGAGGGAACGACCTTTCCAGTATGCAAGACTTGTGGGAAGATGCATCCTGGAGAGTGCCGGAAGGGAACCATGACTTGTTTCAAGTGTGGTCAGCCTGGACACTTTCTCAAGGATTGTCCGAAATCATTTTCCTCTCAGAATGGACAATATCAGCAGCACAACCCAAATGGACGACTTAACTTCATGCAAGCTGCCATCGAAGGGCCACAGATTTCCCAAGGTCGTTTAGAAGCACCTCCAACCACCCAAGTTCCACCACCACAACAAGCCCGCATCTACGCCTACACCAACGCTGATGCTCTAGCCAGCTCTTCGAATGTGGTAGCAGGTCAGCTTCCTATAGCTCATTTTGACGCTTTAGTATTGTTTGACTCTGGTGCTACACATTGTTTTATTTCGTTAGAACTGGCTAGGAAATTAGGCGATAGTGTAGTGAAAACTAGGAAAGTTTTCAGGACGGCATTACCGTCTGGTGATGTGCTATTATCAGAGTACTGTTTAAAAAGAGTACCGATAATAATTGGTGGTCATGAGTTAAGGATCGATTTCATTGTCTTAGAAATGAAAGACTTTGATGCCATCTTGGGTATGGACTTCTTAGGCGAGAATAATGCAATGATCGATTGTCGCCGAAAAAGGGTAATCTTCAAACCGGTAACGGGAAGAGGGTTTACCTTTGAAGGCAGGCCACTCAAGAAATCTAAGATGTTGGTGTCAGCATTACAAGCTAGAAGATTGATGAGTAAAGGGTGTTATGGATTCCTAGCGTCGGTAGTGGACAAGACTAAGGATGTAGAAGCAACTCCTGACGACGTGCCAGTGGTGAGGGATTATGTAGATGTTTTTCCCGAAGAATTACCAGGCTTAGCTCCAGAGCGTGAGATTTCTTTTGGGATTGAATTACTACCTGGTACGGGACCGATCTCTAAAGCCCCCTACCGAATGGCGCCAGCTGCAAACACAACTTCAAGAGTTGTTGGATAAAGGATTCATCCGCCCAAGTCATTCACCATGGGGAGCACCAGTTTTATTCGTGAAGAAGAAGGATGGATCTTTCCGTATGTGCATCGACTACAGAGAGCTTAACAAGGTCACCGTCAAGAACAAGTATCCGCTTCCTAGGATTGATGACTTGTTTGACCAACTCAAGGGAGCAAAAGTATTTTCGAAGATTGACTTGCGATCCGGTTATCATCAATTACGAGTCAAGGAGGACGACATTCCAAAGACTGCTTTTCGCACCCGCTACGGTCATTACGAGTTCACGGTCATGCCTTTTGGACTCACTAACGCCCCAGCAGCCTTCATGGACATGATGAATAGGATCTTTAGCGACGTCTTGGATAAATTTGTAATAGTCTTCATTGATGACATTCTGATTTACTCTAAGAGTGTCGAAGATCACGAAGAACACCTGCGAGTTACACTACAGACTTTGAGACGACATCAACTATATGCCAAATTCTCGAAGTGCGAATTTTGGCTGGATAAGGTGCATTTCCTTGGTCACGTAGTTTCTAAGGATGGGATCTCCGTTGATCCTTCCAAGATAGAATCCGTCAATGATTGGAAACCGCCTCGAAGTGTGACAGAGATCAGGAGTTTTCTCGGTTTAGCAAGCTACTATAGAAGATTTGTTGAAGGGTTTTCTACATTAGCTGCTCCACTCACCGCCCTCACGAAGAAAGATAAGAAGTATGAGTGGACCGAGAAGTGTGAAGAGAGTTTTCGCGAGTTGAAGAGAAGACTCACCAGCGCGCCAATACTTATAGTCCCTGAAAGTGGAGAACCTTTGTCTATTTACAGCGACGCGTCAAAGACAGGTCTTGGTGCTGTGTTAATGCAAAACGGAAAAGTAGTGGCTTATGCGTCACGACAACTCAAAAATCACGAGAGGAATTATCCTACTCATGATTTGGAGTTAGCCGCAGTGGTTTTTGCCCTCAAGATTTGGAGACACTACCTGTATGGTGTTCGGTGTGAGATATTTACCGATCATAAGAGCTTAAAGTATATTTTCACTCAAAAGGAGTTGAACATGAGGCAAAGAAGGTGGCTAGAATTGGTTAAGGACTACGACTGTGGTATCCATTATCACCCCGGAAAGGCAAACGTGGTAGCAGATGCCTTAAGTAGGAAGGGTGAGGCTAGTCTATCGATGATGCGAGCTTTATCTCCTCAACTCACTGCTGAAATCAACAATTTGGGAGTTGAAATTGTCACACAAGGATTAGCCAATATGACCTTACAGTCAGATCTTTTTGAGAGGATCAAGGAAGCGCAAATGCGTGATCCGGAGATGTCAAAGTTGAAGGACGATGCGTTGGAAAGCCAAGAGTCAAAATTTTCCATTTCGGAGAATGATGTACTCTTTTTCGATGGACGGATTTGTGTACCCAACGAAGATGAGTTACGAAGGCAAATTCTTACCGAAGCACATGAGACACCGTATTCAATTCACCCAGGTTCCACGAAGATGTATCAAGACCTCCGAGAACACCTTTGGTGGAACGGAATGAAGGGTGACGTTGCAAAGTTTGTCAGTAAATGTCTTACCTGCCAGAAAGTGAAAGCCGAACATCAACGACCAGCTGGAGAATTACAGCCAATCGAAGTTCCTGAATGGAAGTGGGAACAAATCACAATGGATTTTGTGGTTGGATTACCTAAGACGGTTGAGGGTTATGATGCTATCTGGGTAGTGGTGGACCGTTTGACCAAGTCTGCTAGATTCATCCCGATGAAGGTCACGTACTCCGTGGAGAAGTTGGCTGAGTTATACGTGAATAACGTGGTGAGACTGCACGGCGTTCCTCTATCCATCATCTCTGATCGCGATGGTCGTTTCACTTCTAACTTCTGGAGGTGCGTGCAAAAGTCGCTGGGATCGCAACTGAAGTTTAGCACCGCTTTTCACCCCCAAACGAATGGCCAATCCGAGAGGACGATTCAGACCCTAGAGGATATGCTAAGGGCATGTGTCATGGATTTTGGTGGGAGTTGGAGTAAGAGGCTGCCACTTATTGAATTCTCATACAACAACAGCTACCAAGCCTCAATCGGTGTTGCACCGTATGAAGCTCTCTATGGGAGAAAGTGTCGATCTCCAATTCACTGGTTTGAAGCGGGAGAAAATAATCTCGAGAAAACAGATTTTATCCGAGACACAACAGAGGCTATCAAGAAAATTCGTGATCGAATGGGAACTGCCCAAAGTCGACAGAAAAGCTACGCCGATAAGAGAAGGCGACCACTGGAATTTCAAGTCGGAGATTTGGTGTTCTTGAAGGTAGCACCTCTCAAGGGTGTGATGAGGTTCGGTAAGAAGGGAAAGTTGAGCCCGAGGTACATTGGTCCTTTCGAGATCATAGAAAGAATCGGAAAAGTAGCCTACCGTCTAGCCCTGAATCCCGAGTTAGCATTGGTGCACAATGTGTTTCATGTCTCGATGCTCAAGAAGTACCTACCTGACCCAACGCACGACTTAATCCAAGAGCCCATCGAAGTTCACGAAGACTTGACGTATGAAGAGAAACCTGTCCAGATTCTCGATCGCGAAGAGAAAGTTTTGAGGAACAAGGTGATTCCTTTGGTAAAAGTGCTATGGCGGAATCATAGGATAGAAGAAGCTACTTGGGAACGGGAAGAAGACATGAAAACACGATATCCCGATCTTTTCAGAGATTTTTAGTATGTCCAAGTAAGAATTCTTATGTTTTTCTCGACTTTTGTTAATTTTCGGGACGAAAATTCTAATAAGTAGGGGAGATTGTGAAATCCCAATTTTTTTTTAGCTTAACTAAAAAGCTAAAATTTTTGTGTTGAGTTACGTTAGTTTTTTTTTTAATAAAGTAGTAGTAAATGATTTATTTATGTGGTAGTTTTTGAAGTTTTATTTTTTTATGTGTGCTTTAGAGGGTTTTTGATTTTTTTTTACTATACTCTTTAGATTACAAAATATATATATTATAGAAAAGTAAAGTTAACGTAATATATATATATATATATATATATATATATATTTATATTTATATAAAAGTTACTTGATGTGATCCGTGTAGTTTTAGGTTTTAATAATAATAATAATAATAATAATTAATATATTAATATTAAAAGTAGGATTAGGGTTTGGGCTTTTAGGGTTTGGGCTTTTAGGGTTTATTTAAACCCTATTTAAACATCCCCTCTTCTTTTTTTTAACGCTTCTTCTCTGCTCTCTCTCCCCCATTCATCTTTTGGCTTGAAAAATTCGTAGCTCCTAATAGGTATGCTTTCTTTTCTCGCTGATTCGGATTCCCTGAAAACGTTTTCTTAAAACGCTTGTGCTGGTTTCAAAAAAATTGTTTTTGCGTTGATTTTTTTTGGAAACGTTAGTTTTAAGTGTCTTCTATCTAAATCTGCAATCGAAAAATATTTTTATCAAATACAGAATATTTTCCTATTATTTTCAAATCGGCGCACAGACCTGAAACCTATTCCCGATTTTCAGACTTTAAACGCTTACTTTGGATTCAACAAATTTGCTTTTCCGTTGATTCTTTTTGGAAACTTTAGGTTTAAATGTCTTCTATCTAAATCTTTAATCGAAAAATATTTTTATCAAATACTGAATATTTTCCGATTATTTTCAAAACGGTGCGCAGACAGTTTTTGACAAAAACTTTAAAGATTGATCTTAGCACTTCTTTTATTTTTAATAAATAGTTAAAATATTATTTTGGCCGTGATGCCTTTACAAAAAGTGCTCAAAATTATATTTTATACGTACTTGTTTTTTTACAAAAGTTTTTCCAGAGTTTCAGTTTTCTCCGAAACCCTAATAGCCAAGGGTATTTTAGTAATTTCACGTCGGATCTCGTTTCTGAAAATTTCCAGAAACTAAGTCATGTATTAAATCCTTTTCTTACCTGATAAGTAATAGTCAACCTTTTCCGTTTAGGTTCCGAGTCATTAAGAGCATCTTTTTCCTTCGACGGTCTTCGATCGTAATTCCGATATCCAGGTGAGAATAATCTCACTGCAACACGGATTAGTTAAAAAAATATATATATATATATAATACGTATTATGTGATATGAAGTATTTATGTATTGTGTGAATTTTTGTGTGTGCGTGTTTGTTCGGAATGTGCTTGTTATGATATGATATGACGATATGTGAGTTTATGTTATTATCTTATGCTTGTGTGTTAGAATATCTATAACACGTCTTATGTTTCTAGCTATGTTATCATGTATGTTTTTATCTTATGTCGCTCATGCTTTTAACGTAATAAACACGATTAATAAGTTAAGTAAGCAAGAGAGTCGTACCGCCTCGAATTACGGAGGTACCTAGAGGAATTTCTCGAGCCGAACTACGGGCTCACATAGAGAGTTCCTCATATGTTTATGTATGTGACGGAGCGTACTATGGGAGGTCGCAGCCCCATGGTTCGTTACCAAAGTGTACACTGAAATCGGTATGGCTACTCTAGGGGACCCCCGAACTAAAATACGATAGACTTTTAATAGGGTTTTTCATGTCACAGTTAATACGAATAACCGGTTCATGCATTTTTGTTTTATTGCTTATGTTTTGTGAGTTATAGTTATTCTCGCTGAGCGTTAGCTCACTCTATGTATTTACGTCCGTGTTGTAGGTAAACAACATATGAGCAAGTGAGGAGGGTGGATCAGCGGCGGCGATAGCGAGAGGGTTGGGTTATGGTTGCCGTTTTCGAAAATAAAAGACTTCCGCTTTGCTTTCAGTTTTCAATAATCCAAACCCAAGGTTTTATTTTTCATGGTTAAAGTTATGTTTTTTTCAATTTCGTTAAAGGTTACGACTTTATTTATGGTATTTATTTCACAATAGTATTTTTGGGTTTTAATTTCCGATTATGCAACTTCGACTTTTTGGTTGTTTTCGTTCATCAAGTTTTAAATGAAAATTTATTTTTAGGTTATGAGTTTCCAAACTTATATTTTAAGTTATGTTTTAAAAAAAAAATTTACCTCAAATTTTCTTAAGTCTTAAAAAAGTAAGATAAGTAAGACGGTCCGAAAAGTCGGGTCGTCACAACATCCTCCGAACGATTGGGACGGTCGCTCCAGGCAGAGAACGCCTGCGGCACGAAAAGAAAGGCCAGGTGACGGTCACTGTTACCGACCCCACAGTGAACAACGAACTTGAGAGCTCACAAATGCACATTGTGGGCTCGATCATGGGAGGACCGAGCTCGAGGACTCCAGCACGCAGAGGAAGAAATACGTACGGGAAGTGTCTCAAGGGAAGATAGCCTACCATATCAACCACTCCTATAAGGTTCCACCCACATCCCCATTCGAGTCCATGTTCTTCACCAACCAGGATGCGATGCGCGTGCTGCACCTGCACAACGACGCGATTGTCGTCTTAACACCGGTCACAAACAACCTCGTCCGAAGAATTCTGATTGACAACGACAGCTCAGCCGACATCATTTTCAAATCATCCTTGGACAGGATGAAGCTGACCGGGCTAAAGCCAACCCCGATCTCGACCTCGCTCTTCGGTTTCTCCGGGAAGAGAGTGATGACGGAGGGTACAATCGACCTTCTGGTGACCTTCGAGACTCCTTGAGGGATCGAGGTCACCCACATCTTGTCATTCATGGTGGTGGATCAGCCGTCCGCCTACAACATCATCGTGGGCCGCCCCACTTTGAACTAGTTAAAGGCCATAACCTCTACCTACCACCTGATGATGAAATTCCAGACCGAGAAAGGAATCACCATAATGTTGGGAGACCAATTGATGGCAAGGATGTGTTACGTGCAAGGGGTGGACGGAAAATGAAGGGAAAGATGGTGAGTACCATCTATCAACTCGGGGACAAATTCCCATGCAAGCTTGAGGAATGAGGCACATTTGGGGAGCCAGACCAAAGGGACGAAGTCGAGTGTCGGAAGGTGGAGACACCGGACGAAGTCGAGTGTCGGAAGGTGGAGACACCGGACGACCTCATTCCTGTCGTGTTGGATGACGTCAAGCCTGACCAGGTAGTCAATATCGGCGCCCAAATATCAACCGAAGTCCGGCTCCAACTCGCGGCTTTCGTCTGCAAGTTCAAGGATGTCTTCGCGTGGACACACGCCGATATGCCGGGGATCGACCCTGACATAAAGGTTCACTGCCTCAACGACGACAAGAAGATAACTGAACGCGTCCATCGAAGGCAAACGTTTAGTGGAGAAATTTATGAAGCCATTGGAGAGGAAGTTGACAAACTTCTCGCTGCCAACTTCATCAGGGAGGCGGAGCACCTCAATTGGGTATCCAATGTGGTAATGGTGAAGAAGCCCAACGGGAAGTGGCGGATCTGCATTGACTATAAACATCTCAACAAAGCCTGGTCGAAGGATAGCTTCCCTCTCCCGAGGATCGAGCAGCTCGTCGACACCACGACGGGTCTTGAGCTGCTAAGCTTCATGGACGCCTATTCAGGGTATAATCAGATCGTTTCGTTTTACGTTTGTTGTTATTTACTTTTATACCATGTTAATAAAACACATATAAAAGCTATAACAACTCTCTAAATGTTCCATTACACTCGATTCTTTTGCACTCAACTCCGAACTTTAATTATTTCCAGTTTTCTTCGAGCTCGAGAAAAATCCGCGGTAAAAGTGGCATAATTCTCTGCTCATAATTCGAAATTTAATGATTTTTTAATCAAATTAAAGGTCTGTTTGTCCTCTTTCCAATGCAATTGGTTTTAAGTAAAAAGGACATCGGAGCCACCAGCTATGGAAATTTCACTCCGAGATGTGTGGCTATTCCGAAAGTCCAGTTTTTTAGAATTTTTGAATTCAGGATTTAGGACCCACTCCATGAGTTATAGAACTCTGATGAGAAAATTTCCTTGAGAAAAATTGTTTTTTATAAGATAATAAACATAATGTGAAAGATTAAAATGTTTTGATTTTTGAAAATTTAATTGAAATTAATTTTTTTACAAAACTAGTTTGAATTTTGAAAAACCATTTTTCGTTTTCAAACTTGAAAATATTTTGTCATCCAAATCAAATAAGTTTTGAAATTTTTTTCAAAACTATATCTATATCACATATGTTCAAAATCTATATGCTCTTGAAAATTTGAGTGGGAGGTCTCCTCGTAGACGAGCCGAAAAATAAAGATGTGTAATCTCAAACTTTCAAGTTTTCGAGTGAGTTGAAGTTCACACTTCCCTCATTCACTTTCCCGAATAGAAAATAGGAAAATGTCCGAGTATGTATATTGTGCCTTTATGCACTAACACTGCTCTTCCTTGAACATGAAGATCTAGAATTCTATTCTAGAAGTCAACTCTATCTTAAATGAGAGTACTCAACGGCGCTTTGCTCTGATCATTGCTCAATGAGCTACGTCCGAGAGTGAGACAATGAGACAAGACCTCCCCTCGGTGGATTTTTTTTTTCAAAGTTGATCTTTTGGACTAAGTGGTTGGTTACACACTTAGACTCCATCCCTAATAATCCTCCCTCGAGGCCTTGTGAAAGGATGTGAGTGATCAAACTTTTATATAAGGTGGCTAGTCAAATATGATGTATTGACATCTTGGCTATGCATTAATGATGAGTCATTTACTTATGAAAGGAAACTCGTTGCGGCCTTCCCTCGAAGGAGTAAAGTGTCATTTCGTTCATAACACCTTTGGATTTTTCCTATCTTGTTCATCCTAAAAACTTAAACAAACTTAAAATCCTAAACCAAAAGACTAATCATAAACTTGTTTCAACTTTTCAGCATAATGTGTCTCAACCCTCTCTCAACCATCCTTTCCTCGAATAAACTTGAAGGGGAAAATTACGTCAACTGGAAACGTAACCTCGACATCGTCCTTACCGTCGACAAGCAAAAATGGGTACTCACCACGCCTTGTCCTCAAACCAATGATGATTCGACACAAGAGGAAAAAGACGCCCTGGCGGCCTGGCTCCGATCCGATGAGATTGCAAGGTGTTATATCTTAGCATCAATGAACAATGTGTTGCAACAACAACATCATGACATCGAGACTGCCGCCGACATGCTCTACGATCTCCATGAGATGTTTGGAGGGCAAGGAGGTCAAGCAAGGCAACAAGCGGTCCGACAGTTTATGAAATAATATGATGCTGAACATTAGTTATCTAAACGAAATGGAGATCATTGGATCTGAGATTGATGGGGAGACCAAAATAGATATGATCTTGGAAACTCTCCCCGAGTCTTTTGATACCTTCAAGCTGAACTACTCCATGAACAAGCTAGAGTACACTGTTACCGAGCTTATGAAGGAGCTTTACACCGCTAAGGGACTCACTAAGAAAAAGAGGACTCAAGGAAAGGTACATGCTACTGCCTCCACCTCTGGATCTAAGAAGAGACCTCGCAAGGCCTAGAAGAAGAACCAACCAAAGGTTCAAAAGAAGAAGAAGACGCCAAAGGTTCCTAAGGAGGACAAGTCTAACGACAAGTGCCACCACTGCAACGAGCCTGGTCACTGGCGTAGGAACTGTCCTGCCTACCTCAAAACTAAGGAAAAAGGTATTGTACTTGTTACTGAAGCTTGCTTAGTAGATGATAATGTATCATCGTGGATTATTGACTCCGCTGCTACTAACCATATTTTCTGCTCCTTGACTGGTTTTAGGAAAAGCAAAAGCTTAGAGGAAGGCGACTTCTGCTTCAAGTGGGGTGATGGGAGCTTAGTGTCTGCGAAGGCTGTGGGGTCCGTGACGCTGTCTTTTGAAGACCGCACTTAAAATTTGAATAATGTTTATTATGTCCCTTCCTTTGGGAAAAACCTAACATTTGTTGCTCGACTTTTAGAGCAAGATTATTGTTTAAAGTTTATAAAGAATGGAATTAGTATTTCTTTTTCAAATTCTTTTGTCACTAATGAATGTATGAAGAATATTCTTTTCTACATTTATCCCACGCAACCTTCTCTATTAGACACTGAAATAGATAATGATCTACTTATGGAGCCAAAGAGGATCAAACTTTCTGATTCCTCCGATCTAATAAAATCAACATATCTCTGGCACTTAAGACTTTGTCATATCAGTCTAGACAGGATTAAGATACTTGTGTGGGACGGTCCACTCCAAGCCTCTGCAATAGGTTCACTGCCTACTTGTAAATCTTGTATAGAAGGAAAAATGACTAAGCGACCTTTCTCAGCTAAGGGTCGAAGAGCCACTGAGTTACTGGAACTTGTACATTCTGATGTATGTGGTCCGCTCAGTACACATGCACGAGGAGGATATGAATACTTTGTTACATTCACCGACGATTACTCAAGATACGGTTTTTTTCTATTTCCTCAAACACAAATCCGAGACCTTTAACGTATTTAAGGTCTTTAGGGCTTTAGTGGAAAAGCAAACTAGCAAACAGATCAAAACCCTTCGATTCGATTGAGGTGGTGCGTATATGTCTGGAGAGTTCGATGACTTTCTTAAAGAAGAAGGTATCGCTTCTCAGCTTACAGCACCCGGCACACCTCAACAAAACGGAGTGTCAGAGAGAAGAAACCGAACTATAATGGAGATGGTTAGATCAATGATGAATTACTCACCACTCCCTCTTTCCTTTTAGGGATATTCCCTCGAAATAGAAACTTACATTATGAACCAAGTTCCATCCAAAACTGTTCCTGGTACTCCTTATGAACGATGGACTGGCCGTAAAGTAAATCTTGGCGACATCTGAATTTTGGGTTGCCCTACACATGTGCTAAGGCAAAAGACTAGCAAGTTGGCTAGTAGATCAGAATTGTGTCTGTTTGTTGGATATCCAAAGGAAGCCAAAGGTTTCACATTCTATAGTCCCAAGGACGACAAGACTTTCGTCAGCACGAACGCTCGTTTCCTTGAGGAGGACTTTATGAAAGATGTAAAACCTAAAAGCAAAATTATGCTTGAAGAAAAGTTGGGTGAGGATGCTTCTACTTCATCTGTAAGAATAGTTCTTAACCCAAATAAAACACAATCTAACTCATTAGAACCTCGTCAAGTAGTACTTCGACGTAGTGGGAGGGCTACTCAAAAGCCTGGCAGTTACATGTCTTACGGAGATACTCTGGTAGCTGTCTCTAACATGGATGACCCTGCTTCCTGCAGCCATGCAATGGCTGATTCTGAATCAAACCTTTGGCTTGACGCCATGAAAGTTTAAATGCACTCGATATATGTCAACAAAGTCTGGAAACTTGTAGACCTTCCCGAAGGGATTAAAGCCGTAGGGTGTAAGTGGATATACAAGAAGAAAAGGGGTCCGGATGGGAACGTCGAGACGTTCAACGCACGACTAGTGGCTAACGGTTATACCCAAAAGATGTTGGAATTGATCTAGGGTTTAAGAAAAAGATTAAACGCTTCGGGAAGCGGCGGAATTTCAAAAAAATTTCTTTACAAGTAAAAACAGTTTTTACTAACCTAGACAAAGAGCAAGTACATGTATTAAAAACTAATATGAGCTAGAAGTTTACTAACCTTTCTTGAAGCTTGAACTTTGAAGAAGCTTTTGGAAAGTTTGCAACGCTCGTCTCCCCTCGCAGCACGTCTCTCTTTCTTTCCTCGGCACCTCGAGCAACCACGAAAGTTTCTATCACTAAATCACTCGAAAAGAAGGAATTAGTGAGTGGGCACTTTTAAACACTACGACTTAAGAACGAGTCTCGAAGTCGCAGAGCTAAACACTAGGTCGAGTGAGGACCTAGGTGCCAAGACAAGAAAAAATCGAAAATAAACTAGAGAAAGAGAGAGAGGATTTTCGGCCACAAGTTCTAGAGAGAGAGTCTCTCAAATCTCTTAAACTTGGATGAATGAAATGTGAGGAAATGAGGCTCCTATTTATAGGAGAGGTTTCACCTTCTATAAGGTAGTTTCCTCTTCTATAGAATATCACATATTCATGAGCCAATTACCTCTTTTCCCACTTGAGATGCTCGGCCAACATAGGCTTCAATAAGCCTTGGATTTGTTTCCTATTTTGTTCCAAGCCTTGCTTTGACTCTCTCTTGGCCGAAGTTATGCTTTCCTTCTAGAGGAAATTTGTTTCCTCTTTTTATTTTGGCAAGTATCTTGATACATTTATGCAAAAAATAATCTCTCCTTTTCCTTGGGTATTTGGGCGCCTATCCTCATCTAGAAGGAGCTTCTAGAAGCTTCTTCATTTGTTCATGACAACATGAGAAAAGCCCATTAAGAATTTTCAATAAAATTCTTATGAAATGAAATTAATTCACGAGGCCCAATGATCAAGTCATGGCCGAGTGACATTAAGTCATCAAATGAACTTGTCAAAAAAATTTATTGACATTCATTTCATCCTATGTCTCAAAAGACAAAAATACCCTTTTGACAATTTTCGTTCTTGTTTTGACTTAGCTTCCAGTTTAACTATTCCTATCGATGTGATTCGTGACAGTGACCTCATGGACCCAAATGAACAAAGCTTGAGCTAAACACTTGGACTCAAAAGTTCACAAACCTTTTCCAAGTTTAGCTTAATGCCAACTGACTCCACTAAAGAGCTGACACTGAAAATCTCTCGGTTCAAATGAATTTGTTTTCTACTCAAGAATTCGACCTAATTATGATGAGCGGATCCACTGAATATTATCTATGTTTACCCTTCATGAATGTCATCAGCTAGTTGGGATTTACTAAATTACCATTTTACCCTTCTAGCTGTTATTTCCTCAACTCCTTTGTCGCTTGTGAATAAGTTAGAAACAATGTATTGACGAGGAGCTAACAAGTCACATTGTTTCATCCAAAAGAGTCAGGACTCAATTTGGACACTGGCCAGTTCATTTATTCACACTCCAAGGAACAAAGCATGAGGTGACATACATTGCATTTCAGCAATCTTGTACATGAATTCCATATCTATGAGAACTTCACAAAGTTACTCATGACATGCTCACAACTTAGTACTTCACCAATAGGCCTTGTTCGGAATCACATAGTGAGTCCGAACTTTGACTTTCTCAAATGAGAATACTAAGGTGTGAAATGGCATGTCTCATTTCAGGATTAAGGTAAGCATGATGCAATTCATACATAGTGACTTCGAGACACAAGAGGTTAAATGGTTTGTTCTTATATTGTCTCTAGAAGTGCACTGGTCAATTCAGTACCTTCGGAAGATACCTAGAAGAACTATAGAGTCCCAAACTCTCAATGCCTCATAACCAGACATCATAGATTCTTCTAACAATCATACTGAGGTCAATAGTCCTTTGACCCTAAGATTGCAAATATATCGTTTTAAGCAAACTACGAAGAGTTTGTTCATGCAAATCTACATTTGTCTCTTCGTAAGTTGTTAAGTTTGTTTATGGACTAAAAGACTAAGGTTTTATCATAATGCTTCAAACAAAGAAAGAATGAATGAACGTTTCAACTTTATTAATGAATGAATAGGCAATTAAAAGCAAGAGTCTTCATGAGACTTTATTACATCAAATGTACAAAATAAAGACTACAACTCTTCTTGTGGGCACCATTGACAACAAACTCCCACTTGACTCAAAGAAGGTGTGTGTAGTCCTTCATGCCTAATCTTTCACGATGTTGGTCGAAGACCTTGTTCGCTAGGGCCTTGGTGAATGGATCTGCGAGGTTGTCCACCGTTGAGATCTTCTTCACTTCCACGTCTCCGCGCTGCACGATCTCTCGAATCAAATGGTATTTCCTCTCAATATGCTTAGAGAGCTTATGGCTTCTAGGTTCCTTTGAGTTAGCGACAGCCCCACTATTATCACAATAAAGGGTCATGGGCTCGTCGACGTTTGGAACAACTTCCAAATACTTAAGGAACTTTCTAAGCAATACAGCCTCTTTGGATGTTTCACAAGCAGCCACATATTCTGCTTCCATTGTGGAGTCAGCAATGCAAGATTGCTTGATACTTCTCCACACAACAACTCCACCATTAAGGATGAACACAGATCCCGAAGTAGATTTCCTGGAATCCTTATCCGCTTGAAAATCGGAGTCGGTATATCCTGTCATAGTCAGGTCAGTACCTGAGTATGTAAGCATCAAGTTCCTAGTTCTTCGAAGATACTTAAGAACATGCTTAACAGTAATCCAGTGCTCGGGTCCAGGGTTGGATTGGAAATGACTAACTACGCCAACGGCAAAACAGATGTCAGGTCTAGTGCAAAGCATAGCATACATGAGGCTTCCTACGGCAGAGGCGTAAGGAATCTTCCTCATGTCTTCAATCTCTTGTGCAGTCTTGGGAGACTGGTCCTTAGAGAGTGAAACTCCATGCCTAAAGGGTGTTTGACCCCTCTTGCAGTCTTGCATCGAGAAGCGATCCATCACCTTATCAATATAAGATGCTTAAGAGAGCGACAGGGTCCGGTTTTTCCTATCTCGAAAGATTTGGATTCCCAGAATGTATGCGGCTTCTCCTAGATCCTTCATATCGAATTGCTTTGCCAGCCAAACCTTAACCTCAGATAACTTACCCACGTCATTACCAATGAGTAGTATATCATCGACATATAGTACCAGAAACACAACTTTGCCTTCGTGTATTAACTTGTAAACACAAGGCTCATCTATTGACTGTTCAAAGCCAAAGCTCTTTACAGTTTCATCGAATCTAATATTCCATGACCTAGATGCTTGCTTTAATCCATAAATGGACTTAAGCAACTCACAAACCTTGGTCTCTTGACCTTTATCCACGAAACCGTCTGGTTGAGCCATGTAAATGCGCTCGTCAAGATTGCCATTCAGAAAGGCTGTCTTGACATCCATTTGCCAGATCTCATAGTCGAGAGCTGCAGCTATGGATAGGAGTATGCGGATGGATTTAAGCATCGCGACTGGCGAGAAGGTTTTTTCGTAGTCAATCCCTTCTTGTTGGGTATAACTCTTCGCCACAAGTCGTGCTTTGAACGTCTCGACGTTCCCATCAGGACCCATTATCTTCTTGTATATCCACTTACACCCTACGGGTTTAATCCCTTCAGGAAGGTCTACAAGTTTCCAGACTTTGTTGACATACATCGAGTGCATTTCAACTTTCATGGCGTCAAGCCAAAGGTTTGATTCAGAACAAGCCATCGCTTGGCTATAGGAAACAGGGTCATCCATGTCGAAGACGGCTACAAGAGAGTCTCCATAAGACATGTACCTGTCAGGCTGTTGAACAGCCCTCCCACTACGTCGAAGTACTACTTGACGAGATTCTGATGAGTTAGGTTGTGTTTTAGTTGGGGTAAGAACAGTTCTTACAGATGAGGTAGAAGCTTCCTCACCCAACTTTTCTTCAAGCACAATTTTGCTTCTAGGTTTCGCATCCTTCATAAAGTCCTCCTCAAGGAAACGAGCATTCGTGCTAACGAAAGTCTTATCCTCCTCGGGACTATAGAAAGTAAAACCTTTGGTTTCCTTCGGATATCCTACAAACAGGCACAATTCTGACCTACTAGCCGACTTGCTAGTCTTTTGCCTCAGCACGTGTGCAGGGCAACCCCAAATTCGGATGCGGCCAAGATTCACTTTACGGCCAGTCCATCGTTCATAAGGAGTACCAGGAACCGTTTTAGACGGAACTTGGTTCAGAATGTAAGCGGCTGTTTCGAGGGCATATCCCCAAAAGGAAAGCGGGAGTGATGAGTAACTCATCATTGATCTAACCATCTCCATAAGAGTTCGGTTTCTTCTCTCTGACACTCCTTTTAGTTGAGGTGTGCCAAGTGCGGTAAGCTGAGAAGCGATACCTTCTTCTTTAAGAAAGTCATCGAACTCTCCAGACATATACTCACCACCTCGATCAGATCGAAGGGTTTTGATCACTTTACCAGTTTGCTTTTCCACTAAAGCCCTAAAGACCTTAAATACGTTAAAGGTCTCGGATTTGTGTTTGAGCAAATAGACAAAACCATATCGCGAGTAATCATCGGTGAAGGTAACGAAGTATTCGTATCCTCCACGTGCCTGTTGACTGAGTGGACCACATACATTTGAATGTACTAGTTCCAGCAACTCAGTGGCTCTTCGACCCTTATCGGAGAAAGGTCGCTTAGTCATTTTTCCTTCTATGCAGGATTCACAAGTAGGTAGTGAACCTATTGCTGAGGCTTGGAGTGGACCATCCCTCACAAGTCTCTTAATCCTATCTAGACTGATATGACCAAGTCTTAAGTGCCAAAGGTATGTTGATTTAGTTAGATCGGAGGATTCAGAAAGTTTGATCCTCTTTGGCTCCCTAATTAGATCATTATCTATTTCGTTGTCTAAAAGGGAAGGTTGAGTGGGATAAATGTAAAAAAGATCATTCTTCATACATGCATCAGTGACTAAAGAATTATCAGGAAACGAAATACGAATTCCATTCTTAATGAACTTTAAACAATAATCTTGCTCAAGAAGACGAGCAACTGATATTAAGTTCTTCCCAAAGGTAGGAACAGAATAAACATTATTCAAGTTTAAAGTGCGGTCTTCAAAAGACAGCGTCACGGATCCCACAGCACGATGCAATTCATACGTAGTGACTTCGAGACATAAGAGGTTAAATGGTTTGTTCTTATCTTGTCTCTAGAAGTGCACTGGTCAATTCAGTACCTTCGGAAGATACCTAGAAGAACTATAGAGTCTCCAACTCTCAATGCCTCATAACCAGACATCATAGATTCTTCTAACAATCATACTGAGGTCAATAGTCCTTTGACCCTAAGATTGCGAATATATCGTTTTAAGCAAACTACGAAGAGTTTGTTCATGCAAATCTACATTTGTCTCTTCGTAAGTTGTTAAGTTTGTTTATGGACTAAAAGACTAAGGTTTTATCATAAAGCTTCAAACAAAGAAAGAATGAATGAACGTTTCAACTTTATTAATGAATGAATAGGCAATTACAAGCAAGAGTCTTCATGAGACTTTATTACATCAAATGTACAAAATAAAGACTACAACTATTCTTGTGGGCACCATTGACAACAAAAGAAAGGGATTGACTATGAAGAAACCTTCTCGCCAATCGCGATGCTTAAATCCATCCACTTACTTCTATTCATAGAAGCAGCTCTCGATTATGAGATATGGCAAATGGATGTCAAGACCGCCTTCGTGAATGGCAATCTTGACGAGCGCATTTATATGGCTCAACCAGACGGTTTCGTGGAAGAAGGTCAAGAGACCAAGGTTTGTGAGTTGCTTAAGTCCATTTATGGATTAAAGCAAGCATCTAGGTCATGGAATATTAGATTCGATGAAACTGTGAAGAGCTTTGACTTTGAACAATCAATAGATGAGCCTTGTGTTTACAAGTTAATACACGAAGGCAAGGTTGTGTTTGTTGTACTATATGTCGATGATATGTTACTCATCGGTAATGATGTGGGTAAGTTATCTGAGGTTAAGATCTGGCTAGCAAACCAATTCGATATGAAGCATCTAGGAGAAGCCGCGTACATTCTGCGGATCCAAATCTTTCGAGATCGGAAGAACCAGACTTTGTCGCTCTCTCAAACATCTTATATTGATAAGGTGATGGATCGCTTCTCGATGCAAGACTCCAAGAGGACTAAACAAAGGCAGTCCACACGACTCAAAAGCAAAAGTGACTCGCGCTCTGACAGGCGTTACATCCGCGCACCGGAGGTGAGTCCCAAAACAACAAGACATATCACGACACGCAACAGGCGCACCGACAGTTGCCACACTCGCTGGGACTAAGTCTACGTCAAGCCCATCCAAATGCATAACGCGCACACCGATAGGCAACACACATACCGAGAAAGTGGCTCACTCGTCGCCCAGCTCATGCGTCGATAGGCAATGAGTCACAATTGGGTTCAATGGCTTGTGCCCGCCGAACAAGTAACTGGTTTGGTCAGCGTCCACGGAAAACCCGACCACGCAATGTGGCACCGAGGCCTCCCGAGGCCCAAATCTTGAAAATCGATTACGCCTTCATCGGTAAATCGAGAAAATAAGACACACATCAACAAAGTCATGCTAATCGATTACGCTAAACGCGGATGAATCGAGAAAATAAGACGCGTAACAAACCTGAGAAGGTTAAATGAAAATTGATCAGGTTCAAAAGTAATCCAATGGGAACGAAAAATTTCAAAGATCCAGATCAGAATGGAAAGCGAGCGCTAAACAAGTGCGTGAAAATAAAATAAAACCAACTACTCGGAGCCAATTTCGACCTGCTCCTTGTCAATCCGGGCAGGGGAACACCCGAATCCCCAGTGGCATCTCCGTCAAGGCGACAATTCGTCGACTGAGCAGCCTCGACGGGAATATCGGCACGAGGGCTGACCGCTGGCGGCACATCGTCCAACGGAGGGAACATGCCGTCAAAGATGACGAAGGTGGTCCCGCGAGACGGATTCTCCTTCGCGGTCGCATCACGAACTCAAATCGCATGTCGAGCCTCCTCCAGAGCGATGTCTTAATCATGCTCTAAGTTTGCCTTGGCCCGCACGGTATCGTCTCTCTCCTCGATGACGGCATGCATCTCCACCAACAGTGAATCACACTCTCTCTCCGCCTGGACACGAGAAATCTCATCGTCGTCAGTCGAGCGTGGATGATCTTGAGATCCTCGTCCCGACCTAAGAGCACCGCCTAGAGCTTCTTTGCCTCCCCCAAGAAAGTGATGGCCGACTGCTCCGCCTTCTCCTAAGATGTTTGCTCGATCATTCGCAACGCTCTTTCGACAGCCAGCTCTGCGCTCAGACGAGCCATTTCCTAGCGGGTTCGCTTCGACTCCTCCTCGAGCGCTTCAAACTCATGGGCGGATCAAACCCCCACTAGCGCAACAGCGTGCTTGACCGCGGCGTTCTCCATGTTGGTCTTCATGTGCCGCATCCGTCGTAATAAGTCTCGGAGAATGCGGTCGCCCCGCTCTTGGCGTGCAAGCATCTGTGGCAATAGATAAACATAAGCACGACTACAATGAGCACGATACTGACAAATAATATTGATTGAAAAGCGAGTCTTACCTTGCGGGTGTCACTAATCTCGTCTTGGAAGTACTCCATGTCACTCTTCGCCAAGAGACCCTTGAAGTCCTTCAGAGAGGAGTCCGAAATCCCTTGGGAGCATTGACCCCTCAACTCCACCGTTTTCGCCAGGAGCATCGAGTCCATATCGCCACTTGATGTTGACATGTGGGTGAGCTTCGGACGAGAAGGCGAGTTTAGCGTGACCGATGACGAGGGTCTCTTGCTTGATGAGTTCGCCTTATTTCGTGTTGAGGGTGGAGCCCGCACGGGGGACCTCTCGTGTCGGGCTGCGATCCGAGAGCGGGCTGCTGCAACGGCATCAGTGGAGGGCTGCGCACGGGAAGGCTCCCCAGCCATGGTACCTGTTACAAAAACATCAAACAGTTAGTTCGAGAGTATACGCAAAGCACAACAATAATAAATATGGTGTCATGGAACATCAAGTACCCCCTGCGCCTTGGGAAGGGGTTGTGGAACCCCCTGCCTCGGACCCAGGATCCACTGAAATCTCATCACAAGAAGAGGCTCGCCGAGACGTGTTTGCAGTATCCACAAACCACCCGGTGGTCGCCATCGGATCCGGAGACTCGAAGAGCGACCCTAGTTGCCTTGACTCCGGGACGGCCTCTACAACGAGCGCGAGCTTGGGCACTTCGATGTCATCGTCAACTGGGAAATCGACAATAGGCCCAAAAATGAGGGGCGCCTTCCCGAACGCGGATTCGGTCACCCACACCCAAGGATATCGATGCTTCGAAGTCACCCCGATTAGAGTGGTGAAGCGCTTGTGGTTCAAGACTTTGTAGAGACCGAGTTTCCCGAGAATATCACAAACACTCAAGAGGTTTTGGATGTCGTGAGCGGTCACGGCTCTCTTTCTCCCATGATAGAGCATCATGTGGCAAACGAAAACTAAGCGGTAAAAATATGGAGACATCTGTGTCGCGTGTATGTTCATCTGAATTAACAAATCCTGAATCACCGGCTGAAAGGGTAATTTTAAGCCGTGAAGACTCAATTCATGGACGGCGACATATCCCTTCCGCAGACGTGTGTGAAGATCGTTGGGCAGTGGGCGCCGCAAGGATATGGACTCGAGGATGGCGTATCGCTTCCTAAGTCTCCTAAAACTACCAAGACTAAGAGTACTCAGAACGTTAATACCAGAACATTCGACGCCATCTCGAATCGCCGCTTCTTTGATCGGGAACGCTGAGGTCCTATTCTCTTCCCGAGCGGTCAAGGTGTGTACTTCCACGACGCCAGCGTCCGTCACATTCTCGCCTGGCCCGTCCGCCGTGTCCGCGCCCGGCCCGGCAGGATCGCTTGGGCCGCTCACCCCGCGCGTGCCCGGCCCGATTATCACGAGTGTTCCCAGCCGGATAAGAACCCCCTGGCCGACTGCCTCACGCGCGCTCGTACCGCCCGGGCTGACTACGTAGCGCGTGCCTGTCTCGCCCGGGCTGACTGCCTCGTGCGTGTCCGCCCTGCCAGTGTCGACTGCCTCGCGCACGCCCATCCCGCACAGGCCAACTGCCTCGTGCTCGTCCGTCCCACTTGAGTTGACTATCTCGTGTGCATCTGTCCCACCCGGATCCTTCCTGTCGGCCGCCTCGCCAAGACCGCGTCGCCTCGGGCCGGCGCATCTTCTCTCTCGCGTGACTCGCCTGGATCGGCCCAGCGCGGTTTACGCGGCCCTCCACCTGTACCGATGCTGGCCCAAAAGCGTCCCCTAGGGCCGGCGCAACCCCTCTTGTGCGTGTCTCACCCAGGCCGGCCCTGCCCAGGCCGTGCGGGTCTCCAACAGCGCGCGCCTCGCTCAGGTCGGCATCGCCCGACCTCGCCCTCGACAGCATCAATGCCCGCCAAAGCCGGTCCGCCCTGGGAGAAACCGTATCCCTGCCCAGAGGGCTCCATGGCCGGCTCCTGCACTACAACGGCCTCGCCGGTCACTGGAGAACCACCATCGCCAAGCAGCCACGCGTCCACGGAGAAGAAATCTTGGCCGTATGCAGTCATTGTCGCTGCCCCTGAAAAATAAAGACCTAAAGAGGGAGTCAATGAAGGGACGTCTGGGGGTATGGCAAATTGGCCCCAGAAACCGTCCATATCCATGTGAGGAGCAGATAAGAGGAATGATAAATCATATTCGGGGGACCCACTTACTGCTAGCTGGTTGGGAGAACTCATTGACACATGGAATGAGGAAAGTGTATCGGGAAGCGTAAAATAATATTATTAAAAGGGAAAAGATGACAAGCCTACGATACGTTTTTTGTTTCGGTGACGAAACGCTCCGACGACGGACGGGGTGATAATCCCGGCAAGTTTCCGAAGGATGGCGGGTGATCTCTTGAGTTTATTACATGAGTTATACCCGATGATAAACTCGTGGGCTAATGTTATCGGCCCATCCCGGACCGAAGAGGGCAAAATGGTCATTTCATCCCGCCTGGCTCACCTCGGATCGCCCAACCGTCCACCCGATCGGCTGGCCGTCTCACTCGGCCATGGGCCTGTCCCGGCCAGCCATTGGTTTAACTCCCCGTCCAAAGGCCTATCTCGCTTGGCCTTTGGACCATTTTGCTCGGCCGTTCACTCGCTTCGCTTGGCCATTGACCCGTCTCGGCCGGCCAAAGGCCCATCTCGCTCGGCCTTTAGCCCACTTTGCTCGGCCTTTGGCCCACTTCACTCGGCCATTCATTCCCTTCACTTGACCATTGACCTAACTCACTCGGCCGGCCATTGGCCCATCTCGCTCGGCCATTGGCTTCCTTCGCTCGGCCATTCCCTCAACTCGACCGGCCATTAGCCCGTCTTGCTCGGCCATTGACCTCATTCACTCGGCCAAGGAAGCATTTGGGCCGACCCTCCATCCTATAAATAAAGACATTGGCTCCCTCCCATAGGTAATATGATTTTGAGCACTGAAATGCTGTCGACCTCTCAAGTCACTCGTTTCACTCACTCTCGGCCTCTAAACACTCTAAACTAATCTTACCCACCTCACCACTACTAATGTTGAGCGTCGGAGACGTAAACAGAGGAAACCCCTATTTTTCCCCTTTATAGCTTCTCATTACCCTTTTTTTAGGTAGAACGACGAACACATGCACCATCGACTGTTAAAGTAGACTTTGGATACCAAGTCTATGACGCTCGAGCCTAAACGCGACCACTTGGTCCGGCCTTGGGTCGAACCGTTGCGGGTTCCTAAATAGTTGTCCGAAAGCGGCAACAACAATATTCGTTAGGAATTCTTGCCCATGAGAAGGCTTATGTTAATTCTCGTTGAAATTATTAATAAAATAAAGTTTTGTCATTTATAATTTATTCGAATCGAAAGCCTTATTTCTTATGCATTAAGATTTATCAAACATTCATCAACCCAAAGTCTCTCTATCAAACTGAGTCACATGCTTGGCATCTGAGCTTGGGCGGTGAACTAAAACTGGTCGATGATTGATTCATGCTTGGGTAGCTGAATCAGAAATCATATATGTGGAACACAAGTGAAGGTTGATCACTTAGTGAGAGTATTCTACACTTGTGGTAAGCGTACCACCCGGACAGGTCTTGATTGTAGATATGTCGTTTAAGGACCGTTACGACACACTAATCGAGGTCGCTAATGATGATCACAGTGAGACTTGATCTAAATCCTGTAGTGATCATCGACACTAGATCATGTTACTGTGCTCTTTGACTCATTCGCTAAAAGGCCACTATTAATCACAACTTATGTCTTGAGAGTTTCGGAACATTGTTCTAGTGGGAATTGATTTACACATAAATAAATCAAGCCTTCCTGAAAGAAGGTAAATATTTTCTCACCTAAGGGTTGATTCCAGAACCGATAGATTGCGCGCACTTCTGAAGTATGAACGTTCGGAAGAATCTTTCGCTGGGGAAGCAACAATGCTTAGGGCTTATAAGTGTCAAGAAAAGTATAACAGAATACTTGACTTTTCTCGACAAGGGTAAAACTTGGAGGATCTTGATCACGAACTGACTATATCAGTGGACACTCTTCACGATGAGTAAATATAATTCTAGCATAAAGAAGGGTTCAGTCTTGGCTTACATGGTGGAGTATTTGACCAAGATTAAACGAAACGATGGAAAAAAGAAAAATGGCTATTTCATCTTTTTCATCGGATTTGTTAAGCTTCTATTACTATGTCCATAGTCCCCGATTCGGCTCTAATAAAGACGGATAAGAACTCTTTGGTTTTAATGAATATTATTATTCATTCATTCGGAAATTTGTCTATTTCCCGAATTAAATAGTTATTGTGGAATTAATTATTTATTGTTGGATCAAGTAGATAATTAATTGAATTTTAAGCTGGGCTTCCTGGACACTGTAAAATTAATTGAATTTGGCCCATGACCATGAGGTACGGGTCTACATTAGGGTATTAATTACCCAAGATTCTCTCTTTAATTAGTTGCTAGATTTGTCGTAACTAATTAAATAAGAGAGAGAATAATAATGCAAGATATTGTCTTTTATTCTCTCTCATAATTAATTTCCTAATATCTAGTAGAATAATAATGGTAGATATGTTCTCTCCATTAAATAAAGAAATGAGATATTGTCCTCATTATTCTCAAATATCTAGATTCCTTAAATATAGGAGAAAAATAATGACATAAATATCCTAGATTATGATATCATGGATGAGACAAAAAGTAGGATTTGTAGTCAAGATCCAATGGTTCATGCTGAACTACAAAATAGAAAAGAATAAAGGAGAATTAAATAGCTCTAGAATCTTCTTAAAATATCTCATTTCTACCACTATGAATAGGGGTCTAAGAGAAAGCAAAAATGACACAATTGCTTAATCAAGAATTTCGACCAACTCACCTAGATGTTGGAAGAAAATTCTCTCTCTCCTCCTCCCTTGGAATTCCGTGATTCTAAATCCATAAACTCGGTATGATCTGAAGTCATAAATCAGAGTCGTAGTGAGATTTAGAGTATGCCTACCTTTTCTTCTTATTCGTCTCGGAGATTGCGTTTCGGAAGACTATATTGTCATCATCTGAGTGCCATACGACGAGAGTACTAAAGCCATTCTTGGAGATCTGATCGCGGAAGATAAAGCTTGAAGAAGGAGTTCGAGGAACTCAGAACAAAAGCTTGAAGAACGCATTGAAGATTCTATAGGTAAGGAGAAACCCGCACGTTTTTTCTAATGAATCTTCTGTTTAAATCGGTTGCTTGATATTGCTCTCATGCTTATATTAATTAAAGTAAATCTAGATCTTGTTACATATAATCAATATCAATTAGCTCATGTGAGTGTAATTAATTTTCCGCAAGGTTATATGGGTGCATAATCACCAACGAGTGGTATCAAAACTAGTTGATTTACATAATTAATCGATTCGTTCTTGTGACTAAATTTAATATGGTTTGAACGAAATTATATGTGATTGTGTTTTTCATGCAATTCAATATATGATTATGTGAATTGTGATTCGGCGTTGATCGTAGAATATTTGATTCTTGCTTTTCTAATTTTTTGTAAACCCGAAATTCAAAGGGTATAGATTTTTTTGTAAATATTATTATTATTGTTGTTGTAATTTGACGAGCAACGTTCTCGATCAAAACGATCGGTGAGAGACAGACCCACAACAAGGAAAAGTGAAGGACCCATGGTGGTGGGGCCGATGACCAAAAGAGACGGACATGATGTCTGCCTCTCCTCTACTGCCGCGGCTGTGGGGCCGTGTTGCCCTTCTGGCATAGGACCCGACCACTCCGTTCGAGTCCCACTGTGGCAGGTGGGCTCGAGGATAGTCCGGGCTTGGGTGTGGATGCCAAGTGGGCCCACAGGCCCACTTATTAATAATTAAAGAACTATTTTTAAAATTAATTAATTAAATAGGTTGGGCCTTATTAATTATTTAAAAACATTGAAAAATAAATAATTGTTATTGATTTATTTTTCAATGGGACATAGATATGGGACCATATTCTATCCATGGGCCAATGTGATTGGTTTCATCTCGTTTTATTTATTAAGATTCAAGTAGGACACGATCAAACTAAATCAAACAATGCTTGCTTGTTATGCTTGTTTATTTAATTAGTTTGCCATGTTTGAATGCTATAACTTGGATTTTGTATCGTGGGTTTGTGGTTATCATAGGCTTTCATTTATTTTAAATTATGTAATTAGATTAGGATAGTTTTAATAAATGGGTTGAACGGATCGGAGAGCTTTGTCACCAAGCCGATAAAAGGCTAAGCAGAGGGGTTGTTAATAGGTCTAGCGCCTTTTCTCTCTACTGGAAGTTTTTCTGTGATGGAATATTATTAGGATAATCAAGAGTAGATGTCACGAAATTCCTAATATCGAAACTTATGTTTTTAAGGGTAGCTTAGAAACACTCGAGTTTTTTTAGTACGATTTAGTTAACTCGAGTGGATCACCTTGATTAAATATAATGCTTGGATAATTAAAATAATAAGTATATTGAGTCTATAAGGCCTCCGGCATTAACACATCACCGTGAGGGTGGTCTTGCTCGCCTCGTGACCGGCGGTCTTTTAAACATGGTGGTCCATTCCCTTCAGAAGGTGTAAGCGCATTCCAATACCAAGGTTGTGTTTCTGACGATAGGTGGAGAAGTGGATCTCGTGCCTGACCTAGGCTTCCCTAGCACGCACTGGCTAAGCTTTGTCTGCTGAAATGTTGGGTCGACTCAAGTATGGAATGACTGTTGGTTGTCTCATATGGCAAACGATTCCTATAAAACTAGTAGTTATTAATCATAGTTATGAATGTACATGAACCACGATTGTTTTACTAATATGAGATGGTCCTCATTTTCGCTAGGTGCACTCCGTTACGTCACCTTAGTGAAACGGACTGTGGCTATTGGTGAATTACCATGGAATATAAAAAATGGGTCTTTGTAGAGATTAGTATTTTCCCCCATGCTTATGCATTATGTTTTTATTTTCCTAAATATTATTGATAGTTGTTTCTTTTCATATTGCTAATAATTGCCATTATAAATTGTAGTAATGATGTCGAATCCTATTATGGCCTTGTTGTCGAAAGACGTTCTCACTGGTGATAACTCCCCAAAATGGAAGTCAAACCTTAAAATCGTGCTGGTGAGTGAAATCATACGTTTATCCTCACTGAAGAGAGACCTCCCTTTCCCGCTCGTAATGCCTCCAAGAACTTAAGCGAGGATTATGACAAGTGGTTCATGGCTAACAACAAAGCTATGGCCTACATGCTCGCGAGCATATCTGATGCATTGGGAACAGAAATGGAAGGGGAGGAGACTGATGTGGAAATCCTTGACTCGCTACAGGAAATATTTGGGATGCAAAGACAGCAAGCCCGCATAGAGCTCACCCGTAATTGCACTAGCACTAGGAGGACAGTGGGAACCCCAGTTAGGGATCATGTCATGAAAATGACTAGCTACTTCACCGAGGCTGAAGTCCATGGAGTACAGATGGATGAGGTCACTCAGGTAGGAATAATCTTGAATTCCCTTTCGAGTGACTTCATACAGTTTACATCCAACTATTTCATGAATAAGTTGAACTATGAACTGTCTCAGCTATTGAATGAATTGCAGACTTTTGAGTCTATCACTCGACATGAGAAGAACAAAGGGAGGGCGAATCATGCTGACAAGAGTTCTTCTCAAATAACCAAGAAGGAGTGGACTTCTGGTGCTGAGTCATCTAAGGCATGACCTAGTAATTCAAAGGGGAAAGCTCCCGCTAAGAGGGAATGGAAAAACTTCAAGAGGAGTGGAAAATGAAAAGATAAGAAGCAAGAAAGCATTGGTAAATGTCACCACTGCAACACTGAGGACCATTGGCGAAGGCACTGTCCTTTATATTTGGCCGAGCTTGAGAAAAATAAGAAGAATACTGGTAGAGTACCTTAAAATTCATGATTGAAGATATCCTAAAAAATTCTTTGAGGATAATTATTCATGAGCATACTTCTTCTCTTGTTGCAGAGTAGATCTGATAGGGCACACAAGTGTTCATGAGCTTGCTAAACAATGTTGGATTCAAGCCCGAGTTGTAGAGAACCTGAAGCTCCGTCTGAAGATCTGATTTCTTGCTAGTTTCATTTTTTTCAATGATATGTTGAACATATTGATGTGTCTTTATCATCCGAGGTTTTCTGAACTATAGCATTCGTGGCTATTTCAGAGAGGATGAATCTTTTCTTTTCTCTTATACATTACATTATGTTTTATATTCTTTTATGATCACATGGTTGTGTCGTATGAATTTTTTTCCCTCTTTGATTCCTAGACGCATTTGAAGTTTTTATGATAATGTTTATTCATGAATGCCTTATGCTTAATAATGTGGATGTTATAGAGTATGAAGGACTTAGTGTTCCGTTCATACACTATAAGTGAGCATTATAATGTTCTATTAGTTATATCTCTGTTAGAAATTTAATTAGCATTTAATTGCTTTATTTATTATAATTGAATATGTTTGTATGTTTAAGAACTCTTTGGAGCTCTGAGAGCATCTAAAGAAAAAGTTACCTTGTTTCGACAATGACTTGTGCGAATAAGAGGTAATAAGGAAACACAACAAATGTTAGTGTTGATGATGATGAGTTAGTGGGCAGATCTTTGATCCTAGCCACTAATACTCCATTAATTGAGTGAGAGCTTTCTTAATTGGAACCTAGCTACTTTACTTCATTAATTAAGTGTGAGTTTCCTTAATTGGAACCTAGCTACTCTAAATGAGTAGAAGCTTCCTCAATTAGAACCTAGCAACTCTAGTTCACCAAATGAGTGGGAGCTTCCTTAATTGGAACCTAGCTACTCTAGTTCTCTAAATGAGTAGCTTTCTTAATAAGAAACTAGCTACTCTAGTTCACTAAATAAGTGGGAGCATCCTTTAAAGGACCCTAGCCAGTATGTTTTTCAAATTATTAAGTGGGAGCATCCCTAATTGGATCATAGTCACTGTTGTTCGTCGATTAAATGAGAGGTTCCAAACCTAGCCACTTGTTGTTCAATGCATAGTAACATCCTTCAGTTTGCTATCATTTAATAATTTGAGTGGAAGGATAATTACCTTACCACATGGATCGATAAATCGATAGATAGAACTTAAGGAAAAATGATATTTTCCTTATGAATAGTGTTAATGAATTAGTGGGAGCATCCTTGCAAGGATCCTCGTCACCTCATTACCATCAATAATATCTTTCACTCTATGAAAGATTTGATAATGAAGATCACAATAACTTAAAAGATGTAATAAACCCAATTTAGTGGATCTACTAGTTAAGTCTTCAACTTAATGGATTAGAACGGAACTATAAATGGTTAATGAATTCGTTCAAGCCCTTGATTAGAGACATTGGAAATGATGATGCTCTTCTGATATCGCGAACCAATTCATTGGGTGTTCCAATTGGAAGTTATTGAATTGTCCTTGTGGATAAAGTTCTGAAAAAATTATGACATAGATCAAAGTAGTGTAACTACTAAAACCTTCACAAAGGTTGATCCAAGAATGAAATAAACTAAGTACGATTGTACTTAAGAGTTTATTGAATGAAATCGATAGTGCAAGAATTATCGATATGTGTAACTCCTTAAACACGTGTCAACAGCTGACACAAGAAAATTGACCGAGCTGACCGTTTCTATGACCTAAGTTTTTAGAAATAACTAGCTCTTTCCATATTATCTCAAACTTATTGACATAAGGTATATAGCTCGACCGACGAGTCTGAAGACATTATCATTATAAGGGCTAACCATTAGTCCCTTGATAATGTTGAATTTTCGAGAAATCTAACAAGTGTTTAACACACAACGATTTCTGGAAATATTGAGATACTTATTTATTATGGATATAGTAGAACCTTGAGTCCTATGTGTTGGAATTGATCTAGGATTAAGAATAATTTATCGCTTCAAAAGCGGCGGAATATAAAAAATTCTTTAAAACACGTAAAACGATTTTACTACCTAGACAAAGTGCATGAACATATAATTAAAAATTTAAAACTATAAAGAATTTTCGCTCGGTACCAACCTCGCTTGAAGCTTGAGCGTTGAGAAGCTTTTGGAAAGGTTGAATCGCTCGTCTCCCCACTTAGCTTGTCTCCTTGCGTCTTCTTGAATCCGAGCAACCACGATAGTTTCTACCACTAGACTCTTCGAGTTTAGAAAGGATTTAGTGTGTGGGAACTATTAAACACAATGACTCAAGAACTAGTCTTAGAGCCAAAGAGCTAATACAAAAGCTAGGTCTAATGAGGACCTAGGTGCCAAAACAAAAGAGCAAGAAGAGAGAGAGATGGATAGGGTGGGCGGCCAGGTTCTAGAGAGGGAAGCTCTCAATCTTAAAAACATGTGTATTCAAGATGGTGAATGAGGTGAGGTATTTATAGGAAGAGGGATTTCCTTGAAGAGGTAGTTTCCTCTTTTCTATTGAATATCATATATTCATGAGCAAAATCTCTATTTCTCATAATAATACCAAGGTTGGAAATAGTTTCCCTTTCCCTCTATGGCCGTGTGGATCAATTTACATTGTCATCATATGACAATGTCCAAAATCTTATTTTGAAATTTATACCATCTTATTGTCCTTATGGACAAAATTACCCTTTAGACAATTTTCTTAAAATTCGTCTAGTTCAACACTTGAACTTGTTTTGACTTAGCTACTAGTTTAACAAATCCTACTCTAATGACTTGTGATAGTGACCTCATGGATCCAAATGAACAAATCTTGAGCTAGCATGCTTGGACACAAAAGTTCACAAACATTTTCCAAGTTCTAGCTTAATGCCAACTGACTCCACTAAAGAGTTAAAAATCTATCGGTTCAAATGAATATATTTTATACTCAAAATTCTACTTAACTGTGATGAGTGGATCCATTGAATATTATATGTGTTTACCCTTCATGAATATCATCAACTAGATGAGATTTATAAAATTAGATGAGATATATAAAATTAACATTTTACCCTTCTAGTTGTTATTTCCTCAACTCCTTTGTTACTTGTGAATAAGTCAGAAACAATATATTGACGAGGAGCTAACAAGTCACATTGATTCATCCAAAAGAGTCAATACTCAATTTGGACACTGGCCAGTTCATTTATTCACATTCCAAGAAACAAAGCATGAGGTGATATACATTGCATTTCAGCAATCTTGTACATGAATTTCATATCTATGAGATCTTCAAAAAGTTGTTCATGACATCTTCATAACTTAGTACTTCATCAATAGGTCTTGTCTACATCATATAGTGAATCTAGAACTCTAACTTTCTCAAATGAGAGTATGTAAGCTATGAAATGACATGTCTCATTTCAGGATTGAGGTAAGCATGATGCAATTCATACGTAGTGACTTTGAGACAGAAGAGGTTAAATGGTTTGTTCTTACAATGTCTCTAGAAGTGCACTAGTCAATTCAGTATCTTCAAAAGATACCTAGGTCAAACATCATAGGTTCTCCTAACAATCATACCGAGATTAATAACCCTTTGATCCTTAGATTGTGAATATGTTGTTTTAAGCAAACCATGAAGAGTTTGTTCATGCCAATCTATATTTTACTCTTCATTTATTGTTTGGTTTGTTTAAGGACTAAAGACTAAGGTTTTCATAAAGATTCAAACAAACAAGGAAGAATGAATGAAAGTTTCAACTCTTTATTAATTATTCAGCAGTTACAAGAAAGAGTCTTCGTAAGACTTTACTACATCAAATGTATATAAGTTATGACTAATACCCTTCTTGTGGGCACCAATGCCAACACTATGTATATTGAATATGAACACGACCAATGAGGATCTATTATGTAATAACCAAGTAATGGAAATAGGTCAATAACAGTTCTTAAAAAAATATGTTTAATGTTATCACACTATAGTTAGTGGTGATGAGATTGAAACATGATGTGGTACACCTAGTCTTGGAACCAAAAGGATGTACACATGTGATAGGGGACTTATTATCAAGAATATATAGAGCCTAGTGTATGATCTAACCGTATGCGAAATGTTAATTTGTTCTATAGTAAATTGATTTACTAATGAACAACTTGACTTGACCTAATAAAGGTAAGTCAATGATCACTTGAAAAGTAGCATGAATTAATGAATGTTAAAACGAGAAATACGTTGATGAGGCAAAATCGATAGAATAATAGATTAAGGTGAGACTCCATATGATGAGAATCTAAATCCAAGATACACTTCTAATTGTCTGTATGACATGGCTAAGAATAAAATTGTTGTCAATGGTGCCCACAAGAAGAATAGTAGTGTCTATTTATGTACATTTGATGTAATATAGTCTCACGAAGAGTCTTGCTTGTAAATGCTAAATCATTAATAAAAGTTTAAACGTTGATTCATTCTTCCTTGTCTGTTTGAAGTTTTATGATAATATGTAGTCTTTAGTCCTTAAACAAACCTAACAACATATGAAGAGATAAATGTAGATTTGCATGAACAAACTCTTCATGGTTTGCTAAAATTAATATATTCACAATCTAAGGATCAAAGGACTATTGATCTCAGTACGATTTTAGGAGAATCTATGATGTCTGGTTATGGGACATTGAGAGTTAGAGACACTATAGTTCTTCTAGGTATCTTCTGAAGGTACTGAATTGATCAATGCACTTCTAGAGACAGAATAAGAATAAACCATTTAACCTCTTATGTCTCGGAGTCACTACGTATGAATTGCATCATGCTTACCTCAATCCTGAAATGAGACATGTCATTTCATAGCTTACGTATTCTTATTTGAGAAAGTCAAAGTTCAGATTCACTATGTGATTCTGAACATGACATGTTGGTGAAGTACTAAGTTATGAAGATGTCATGAGTAACTTTGTGAAGACCTCATATATGTGGAATTCATGTATAAGATTGCTGAAATGCAATGTATATCACCTCATGCTTTGTTCCTTGGAATGTGAATAAATGAACTGGCGAGTGTCCAAATTGAGTCATGACTCTTTTGGATGAATCAATGTGACTTCTTAGCTCCTCGCAATACATTGTTTCTAACTTATTCACAAGCGACAAAGGAGTTGAGGAAATAACAGCTAGAAGGGTAAAATGGTAATTTTGTAAATCTCGTCTAGCTAATGATATTCATGAAGGGTAAACATAGATAATATTCAGTGGATCCACTCATCACAATTAAGTAGAATTCTTGAGTAGAAAACAAATTCATTTGAACCGAGAGATTCTCAGTGTCAACTCTTTAATGGAGTCAGTTGACATTAAGCTAAACTTTGAAAAGGTTTGTAAACTTTTGAGTCCAAGTACGTTAGCTCAAGCTTTGTTCATTTGGATCCATGAGGTCAGTGTCACAAGTCATATCGAGTAGGAATAGTTAAACTAGAAGCTAAGTCAAACCAAGAACTAGACAAGTTTTACGAAAATTGTTTAAAGGGTATTTTTGTCTCTTTGGACATAGGACGAATTGAATGTCAATAAATTTTTTGACATTGTCATATGATGAAAAATGAAATACTCGACCATGATTGTTGTCGGTCGTTTTCGGAAAACCCGGAACACCGGGAAGACACGCCGCTCAAAGGGTCGATGGTCAGGCTGGAGGTCCTGAAGAGTGGCAAGCCTTCCGTCACGAGTCGACTGGCAAGTCCTCGTGCCAAAATCTTAGCTCCTCAAGTCGCGCCTCGCTCCTTGAGTTGAGTCATTCTCCTCGAGTCGAGCCTCGCTCCTTGAGTCGTTCTCCTCGAGTTGAGCCTCGAGTCGTTCTCCTCGATTCGAGCCTCGCTCCTCGAGTCGAGCCTCGAGTCTTTCTCCTCGAGACGAGCCTTGAGTCGTTCTCCTCGAGTCGAGCCTCGATCCTCGAGACGAGCCTCGAGTCGTTCTCCTCGAGTCGAGCTCCTCTCGAGTCGAGTCACTCTCGTCGAGTTGAGCATTGCTCATCGAGTCGAGTCACTCTCCTCAAGTAGAGACCTTCATATTTCGTGTGACAAGCGTGATATCCGAAGACCACTAAGGCCCACAAGAGTCTGACGAGACAGGCCGAGCACCGCGCGCCCCTCAAGGAAACCGCGCGTGCAGCATCCGCGCACAGCAAGCCGCGCGCCGCGCATCTCTCAAGGCGCGCCGCGCTAGGCAGGCCGCACGCCGTGCCAAGACGCGCCCGCACCGTGCGCGCGCGTCATCCGGAAAGCAAGCCCTTGCGAACCGCATACCCAGTGCCGCGCACCGCGCGTTGTGCGCTGCGCTTTACGCGCCGGACGTGCTGCGTGCCCCCTTTTGATGGTGCGCGCGCCCCTAGTCCCACATGGACGAAAGAGGAGCCTCATAAGGCCCTCAAACAGCTATAGATACGCTTGAATTCTCGCTCTCCTCTGCTTCTCTGGATGCCATCTCTGGCCTAAAGCACTTCTACAAGTTTCTCTCGTTCTCAGAGGTTTTGAAGCACTCTCGGGGACTCCCGGACGTCGCTCCCTATGATCGAACTCCGAAGCTAGTGCCCAGGCACGCTCCTAGGGTTCTCCACTAAGAATCCCTTACGCGTCTAACACACTAGACGCGTCCGCGATCTCCGAAATTCTGAGACGTCGCCGAGGACTCCTCCGCGCTCCGCCTCCTTCGTCGAGAACGGTTCTCCTCCAGGCTCCGCACCTCATACTGCGTTACATACACTCTGAACTACGTTCTGACCTGATCCCACATACGGGTACATAGGCAGCCTATACACGAAAGGCACGGTCACTCATCCTCTTCACCCCTTCCCTCCTCTGAGAGGTGGGTTGATCGGAGAAAACCTAGCTCGAGACTTTCGAGTTCACACTTTAGGCCCGTGTGCGATCACTTTGTCCGGCCTTGGATCGAACCGCCCGAGGTATATAATAGTTGTTCATTTTCGTGCGACAATATTTTGGCACTAGAAGGAGGGGCTTCCCGACTTGTTCAGCCCGAAATCCCTTCTGTTCATCTTCTTCTTTTCTTCTGAAAACTCGACTTTCTCGGACTCGAGAAAAGATGAGTAGTCAGCTACCCGTACGTTCTAAGGGCGTTAACAACCCCGATAACGTCACAGGGACCAAAAAATATTTCTTACGCTGCCAAGCGCATGTTGACGAAGAGTCGCTCCATGAAGAGAGCCCGACCCGCTCGCCATCTCCATCTCCAGATAGCAGGGACGACCGCATCATGGAGTTGGAGGAGAATATCCGCCAACTAAAGGCGAAGGACGCAAGGTACCATAGTCAACTGGCTGCGAAGCGACCTATGCATAACCCGGTGATCCCCAATGGGGATCCCGAGAACCTCAATGAGGAAAGTCGTGACTGCGACCCAGACTACGAGGGTGCTGATGATTCGGAGGATGTCAAGACTTCTCTCACAAAGGATGGGGAAGTCCCCGCTGTGAATGAAGCCGGTTCTTCGGATCCTTCACCCAAGACGGGGAATGCACCTGCAGCCACCCAAGAAGGGAGCCCCCGACGTTCGGCCCATGACCGACTTGGTCAAAGGGAGAATGTTGCGGAAAGTCAGGGCACGCGAAAAGCGCGCCGTCTTAGACGAAGCATGCGCCTCCGTGCAGCAATCCCGGATCTTAGGGATCATCTTACTACCCAACACAACAAGCATGGCGATGACCTAAGAGAGCGACTAAGCTCTCGGCTGAACATCCCCATAGCAGCCCCAACTAACGGGAACCGCCGCACGGGTCAATGGTCCAATGAAAGGCGACAGGTGACTTCTCTCAAACAGGGAGTTACTCCGACTACCGGTCTCGATGTGGTCACAATGATCCATAATCTTCGAAATGAAATACGAGATCTCCGAGAATACGGAATGGGCGGAAGCGCCTATGGAGTCGTTGAGGAAAACTACTCCCCTTTCAGGGCTCAGATATTGGCCGAAGTATGTACAGAAAATTTCAAACTCCCGAACATCGCCCCCTATGATGGAAAAGCGGATCCCGCTTACCACATCCAGCATTATGAAACCTGGATGACGATGTAGGGTGTCGCTCACGGCGCCATGTGCCAAGCTTTTAGTCTTACCCTCGCCAGACCCGGCTTCGAGTGGTTCAAGTTCTTAAGGCCGGGAAGCATCCAATCGTTCAAAGACCTGAAGGACATGTTCCTAGCACGGTTCGCTACATCTATGGTCCAAAAGAAGACCAAGATGTACCTGTGGTCAATCAAGCAAGAGAATGGCGAGTCTCTTAGACGATACCTCGCCCGATTCACTGAAGAATCGAACAAGGTCGGCCGCCTTGATGACAAAGACGCGATCACTGCCATCATTGAAGGCTTGCGCACAAGTGACTTCCTCAAGTCTGTCGTCGGCCGTGTCCCTTCTACCATGGCCGAGTTAATGACTCGAGCCAAGACCTTCATGGGAATCAAAGATTACCTCGATTGCTGCAAGGGCAATAATCAAAGCTCTCACCACCGAGACGAACCTAGCAACGAGCAAGGCAACTCCCGTAAAAGGCGAAATAGAGGAGGTCAGACTTCTAATAGCCAACCTCTGATGCCCCAAAAGCCGCGACTTGCGGAAGACTTGAAGGGCTACTTGTCGTTCACACCATTGAAGATGACGCCGGATCAAATCCTGGATTTGGCGCGTGATAAGTTCATCGCCCCGGCTCCAATGAAAAAAGACCCCGCGACTCGCGACCGGTCTAGATATTGCGAGTTCCATCAGGAATACGGTCACCTGAGCTTCGAGGGCCACAATCTCAAAAGACAAATCGAGGATTTGATCCAACGGGGTGAGCTAAAAGAGTTCGTGTTACGCATGATTAGCGTTGCGGGCCCCACCTCAAGCAAACCACAGTCTAGCAAAGAAGGAGAAACAGCCGCTTCTGCCGACCGGACCGCAGGTACTGCCGACGCTAATCTGCAACTCCACATTGTGACCACCATATTGGGAGGTCCGCAAGATGGAGATTCGACCCGACAACGGAAAAAATTCCTAAGGGCCGTGGCTCAAGAAGACGCTGCTATGCACGTCAACCTCACCTACGAGGAACCTCCGTCTGTACCTCACGAGACGATGTACTTCACCAACGAAGAGGCCAAGCGAGTTGTGCATCCGCACAATGATGCGATAGTGCTCAAGGCCCAAGTGGCTAATAACCTGGTGAAAAGGGTTCTCATCGACAACGGCGGTGCTACCGACATAATTTTCAAGACCACCCTAGAGCGCATGAAGCTCGGGGGGCTGCGCCCAACTCCGACCCAAACGCCATTATTCGGGTTCACTAGGGAGAGAGTCATGACCGAAGGCATCATCGATCTACTGGTCACCTTCGAAACTCCCGGAGACATTGAAGTCGTTCACATGGTCCCATTCCTAGTGGTTGATCAGGAGTCGCCGTATAATGTCATCATTGGGCGACCCACGCTGAACCGACTAAGGGCTATTACTTCTACATACCACCTACTGGTGAAGTTCCCTACCGAGGATGGAATCGGCATCATGGCTGGAGATCAATCCCAAGCCAGAGTATGCTACGTCCAAGGAATCGATGGAAAAACCGCTAGAAAGACGGTTAACACAATCTCCCAACTGAGAGATAGCGTCGAGTCGACCAAGGTCCTCCGCGAAGTCCACGAAGACATCTGCATAACACCCAAGTGCAAGGTGTCGACGTCCTCATCCCAAACAGGGAGAGACCCCACAAAGTCTGCCAAGCCATACATGACGGGACCTACTACATCAAATACACGGACGAGACACCGATCTGTCGCCTATGGAATGCGGAACACTTGAAACAGTACTACCAGTAGCCAGCGCTTCCCCCCATTTTATTTCTTTGCTTTCCAACATTCAATAAGGCCTACGAGCCAATGTTTTAGGATTTCAAATTTTTGCAATATTAATAAGGGTTATTAAGTTATATAGCCACACGATTATAGTGAATTGGGATATAGTCAACCTTTCGTTAATTTCTTGTAAATAGCCAAGTTAACTTATTAACAGATTAGAAAAAGACTTATTTAATCCAGCCAAACATGTAAAAAAAGGTAGTTAATAGGCTGCCACGTATGCAACTTGGCTATTTACAAAGTATTTACCAAAGGTTGGCTAATTTACAATTCCTATAGTTTAGGTGGCTTACGTAGCCAATTTTTTGTATTAATAAAGTTTGAGGTTTTTCTTTCAAAATCCACTTTATCAAAGATTTTCGATCATCAAGATAACACTTGTAAACCTAAAACTCGGTGGGCTAGTGACATAGGCAACTGTAAGTACGCTCGAAATCCAAAAGAAAGTACGCTCCACCAAAACAAAACACCCGAACATAAACGGGAACGAGCGTTCACCTAAGACGCCTCCGCGGCGTGCCATAAGACATCCATGAGATGCAGGCAAAAGACGCCTTCGCGGCGCGCCATAAGAAATCCATGAGATGCAGGCTAAAGACGCCTCCGCTTTGCGCCGTAAGACATCCATGAGATGCAGGCTAAAGACGCCTCCACGGCGCGCCATGAGACATCCATGAGATGCAGGCTGAAGACGCCTCTGCGGTGCGCCGTAAGACATCCATGAGATGCAGACTGCAGACGCCTCCACGGCGCCATAAGAAATCCATGAGATGCAGGCTTAAGACGTCTCCACGGCGCGCCATAAGTCATCCAAGAGATGCACGCTAAAGTCGTCCCTCGTGACGCGCCTAAGACGCCTACATGCCGCACCAAAGCCGCCTACATGCCGCACCTAAGACACCTAAAGCCGCCTACATGGCACACCTAAGACGCCTAAATGGCGCACCAAAGCTGTCCCTCGCGATGCACCAAAGACGCCTCCACGGTGCGCCATAATACATCTAAGAGATGCAGGCTTAAGACGCATCCGCGGTGCGCCATAAGTCATCCAAGAGATGCAGGCTAAAATCGTCCCTCGCGACGCGCTTAAGACGCCTACATGGCGTATCTAAGACGCCTACATGGCGCACCTAAGACGTCTACATAGCGCACCTAAGATGCCTACATGGCGCAACGAAGTCGTCCCTCACGACGCACTTAAGACACCTACGTGGTGCACTTAAGACGCCTACATGGCACATCTAATACGTCTATATGGCGCACCTAAGAAGCCTACATGGCGCATCTAGGCCATCCATCGCGACATGCCTAAGACGCCTAAACGACGCACAGAGCCATCTTTCACGACGCGCTCTGAGTCGCCATAAGGCGTTGCGTATGATGACTAATCGCAACGCACTCGAAGCCGCCACAAGGCGCACCTGAACCGCCATTCTAGGCGCAATTCATGCCATATTCGACACCGCCAACTGAGCACAATCACACTCGCCTTGAGAGACTCCCCATTCCATGCGAGACTAATTGAAACTGCTCGCGAAGACTCGCGAACTCTGCCTCTGAGCAAGAACCTTGCTCGGCCTGAGCTAGCTGAGCCTTTGCTCGAGCAAGCCCTCCTGGAAGAGTCCTAGGCGACGAATGAGGTCATGTAGAATCTTCTCGAGTCGAGCCTTGCTCCTCGAGTCAAGTCACTCTCCTCGAGTCGAGCCTTTCTCCTCGAGTCGAGTCATTCTCCTCGAGTCGAGCCTCGCTCCTCGAGTCAAGTCAGTCTCCTCGAGTCGAGCCTGGCTCCTCGAGTCGAGTCATTCTCCTCAAGTTGAACCTCGCTCCTCGAGTCAAGTCACTCTCCTCAAGTCGAGCCTTGCTCCTCGAGTCGAGCCTCGCTCCTTGAGTCGAGTCATTCTCCTCGAGTCGAGCCTCGCTCCTCGAGTCAAGTCACTATCCTCGAGTCGAGCCTTGCTCCTCGAGTTGAGTCATTCTCCTCGAGTCGAGTCATTCTCCTTGAGCCGAGCCTTGCTCCTCGAGTCCAGTCACTCTCCTCGAGTCGAGCCTTCCTCCTCGAGTCAAGTCACTCTCCTCGAGTTGAGCTTTGCTCCTCGAGTCGAGTCATTCTCCTCGAGTCGAGCCTCGCTCCTCGAGTCGAGTCACTTACCTAAAGTCGAGCCTTGCTCCTCGAGTCGATTCATTCTCCTCGAGTCGAGTCCCGCTCCTCAAGCAAACATCTGAAACGATTTGAAGAACAGTCTAGCCAAAGCGAGACTATTGCAAAACAAAATAAACAAACAAATAGAGGGAAACTTACCCTATGGGCGTCAAAAACGCCATGACAAAAGAAGTCCACATCGCTACTCGTTACGATGTCCCTTCACGTCTTTAACAGAGGCCGCCTGCCCCCACATCGGTAGAAAAGTCAGCCCAAATCGGAGTGACACTGCTTCAAAGGCTTCAACTGGGACCCACACACACGTCTGGGGAATAAAGGCCTATCTTCCGAACGCAGACGGAGAAGCGTCACCAAAGCTTGAATGGTGGATGCCCCGTGAGACTGACTTATTCTTGATGCGTGATCAAAATTTGAGCTTTGATCCCCGAGCAATTGAAGCCCTCTTGTGCAGCAGAGCCTTCCACCAGGTACCACTCCGCCTTCTCGAAGCATCGGCCCGCAGCATCAACCTTCGTCTCCGATACCTCGGAATGAGCACGCCTTTGCGAAACGCAAAAGTGCAGTCGCCATCCAAGCTGGTCGAGATGGACGCCATGATCTTCCCCTAACATGTCGCAATTAGACAATAATTGCCATGCTAATCACCGTCGAGTCCCATAGACTCCAGCTCGAAGATATCATAAAACAAAACACCATCGAAGAAAGACTTGGGCGTGACTTCGCCTAAAGATCAACAAGCCACGACACCCCAGTACGCCTCTGCACAAATGCACGCCCTACTTGCGCGCGCATGTCCCCGTTGCTCCGGGGCTAGAGCAACGGATGCAAATGCATCCGCCTCGCCCACATTGAGATGCGCCTCCTATTCGCTTGGATCCTCCTCCACGTGTTGATCACACACTTATGTTGAGAGAGACGGAAAAGCGAGAGAGAGCACTTGCAATTGTGAGAATATTCTCTATAATCACAAAGGCTTCGCGACGACGAAGCTCTAGGAAATAAATTTTCCTCAAACACCCGGCGGAAACAACTAAAAGTTCACCGCCAGGGGCCACCCGAGCGATGAACTTGGGGGGCTAATGTTGTCGGTCATTTTCAAAAAACCCAGAACGCCGGGAAGACACGCCGCTCAAAGGGCCGATGATCAGGTCGGAGGTCCTGAAGAGTGGCAAGCCTTCCGTCACGAGTTGACTGGCAAGTCCTCGTGCCAAAATCTTAGCTCCTCAAGTCGAGCCTCGCTCCTTGAATTGAGTCATTCTCCTCGAGTCGAGCCTCGAGTCGAGCCTCGAGTCGTTCTCCTCGAGTCGAGCCTCGAATCGTTCTCCTCGAGTCGAACCTCGAGTCGTTCTCCTCGAGTCGAGCCTCGAGTCGAGCTCCTCGAGTCGAGTCACTCTCGTCGAGTTGAGCATTGCTCATCGAGTCGAGTCACTCTCCTCAAGTAGAGACCTTTATATTTTGCGTGACAAGCGTGATATCCGAAGACCACTGAGGCCCACAAGAGTCCGATGAGACAGGCCGAGCACCGTGCGCTCCTCTAGGAAACCGCACGTGCAACAGCCGTGCACAGCAAGCCGCGCGCCGCGCATCTCTCAAGGAGCGCCGTGCCAAGACACGCCCGTGCCGCACGCTCGCGTCATCCGGAAAGCAAGCCCCTGTGAACCGCACACCCAGTGCCGCGCGCCGCGCGTTGTGCGCTGCGCTTTACGCGCCAAACGTGTTGCGCGCCCCCTTTTGATGGTGCACGCGCCCCTAGTCCCACATGGACGAAAGAGGAGCCTCATAAGGCCCTCAAACACCTATGAATGGCCCCTCTCACTGAGGGAGAAGCCATCCAATAATCTCATATCGATACGCTCGAATTCTCGCTCTCCTCTGCTTCTCTGGATGCCATCTCTGGCCTGAAGCGCTTCTACAAGTTTCTCTCGTTCTTAGAGGTTCCGAAGCACTCTCGGGGACTCCTGGACGTCGGTCCCTTTGATTGAACTCCGAAGCTAGTGCTCAGGCACGCTCCTAGGGTTCTCCACTTAGAATCCCATGCGCGTCTAACACACTAGACGCGTCCGCGATCTCTGAAGTTCTAAGACGTCGCCGAAGACTCCTCCACGCACCGTCTCCTTTGTCGAGAACGTTTCTCCTCCAGGCTCCGCGCCTCATACTGCGTTACATACGCTCTGAACTACGTTCTGACCTGATCCCACACACGGGTACATAGGCAGCCTATACACGAAAGGCATGGTCACTCCTCCTCCTCACCCATTCCCTCCTCTGAGAGGTGGGTTGATCGGAGAAAACCTAGCTCGAGACTTTCGAGTTCACACTTTTGGCCCAGGTGCGATCACTTGGTCCGGCCTTGGATCGAACCGCCCGAGGTATATAATAGTTGTTCATTTTCGTGCGACAACAATGATAAGATTTTTGGGCCTTGAGGATTAATTACATTTCTTGGAATTTTACTTGAAAATTCTTAATGGGTTTTTCTTATGTTGTCATGAACAAATGAAGAAAAATCTAGAAACCCCTTCTAGAAGCTCTTTTGGCCGTCCAAACCCAAGGAAGAGAGACAAAATTTTGTGCATTGATGTAAGATACTTGCCAATAGAAAAAGAGGAAACAAATTTCCTCTATGAGGAAAGAAAGTGGGCGGCCAACTATAGGAAAAAGAGAAGCAAAACAAAAGAGGAAACAAATCCAAGGGCTTCTAGAAGCTCTCCTTGACCGTGTGACTTAAGCGGATGAAGGGCAATATTTGCTCATGAATATGTGATATTCTATAGAAGAGGAAACTACCTTGTTGAAGGTAATTCCTCTCCTATAAATAGGGCCCTCATTCTCATTGTTTTCTCATCCCACATAAGTTAGAGATTGATAGCTTCTCTCTCTAGAACCCTTGGCCGCCCACTTCTCTCTCTCTTTCTCCTTTCGTTTTTGTTTGGAACCTAGGACCACATTTGACCTAGTGTTTGTTTTAGCTCTTCGAATCTAAGACTTGTTCTTGAGTCGTTGTGTTTAAAAGTGCCCACACACTTATTCCTTCTTACCTCGAGTGATTTATGTGATAGAAACTTTCGTGGTTACTCGAGTTCCTGAAGAATGAAGAAAGACGAGCTACGTGGGGAGACGAGCGATTCAACCTCCACAAGCTTCTCAATGATTAAGCTTCACAAAGGTTAGTAAACGTGTAATCGCTTTTAGATAGTTTTAATAATAACATGTGCTTGCTCTTTGTCTAGGTTAGTAAAATTGTTTTACTTGCTTAAAAGAAAATTTTTATTTTCTGTCGCTTGCTCGAAGCGTTAAATCTTTTCTTAACCCTAGATCAATTCCAACAAAAATGGCTGAAAGGAATTGCGTTATGTTCACTGGTCAAAGTGGGAGATTGTTAGGAGTTCTTGTCAACGATAGATAATGAAAACATTATAAATTATTACTAAATAGAATAATGGTTTACTTTATTAGCATCATATGATTAGTGGGTTGAGCTCTGAATAAATAGCAACTATCATCCGTAGGCTCCGTATTAAAATGAGTCACGTGTTGGGCGCCTGAGTTCGGGCGGTGAGCTAAAACATGGTCGATGACTGATACATGTCTGGATAGCTGTATCTAAAGCCAGATATGTGGAACACTAGTGAAGGTTGATCACCACGTGCGAGCATTCTACACTTGTGGTAAGTGTACAACCCAAACAGACTTTCGTTGTAGATGTGTCGTTTAAGTACCGTTACGACACGCTAACCAGGGTCGCTATGATGGTCACAGTGAGACTTGATCTAAATCCTGATGTGATCATGGACACTGGATCATGTTACCGAACTCCTTAACTCATTCACTGAAAGGGTACTATCATGCTAATCACAGCTTATGTCTTGGGAGTTTCGGAGCGTGATTCGAGTGACAAGTGGTTGACAGATATGGAATCCAGCCTTTCTGAAAGAAGGTCAATGTTCACTCACCTAAGAGTTGATTCCATAACTGATAGATTGCCGACACTTCTGAAGTATCTACGTTCGGAAGAATCTTTCGCTGGGGAAGCAACGATGCTTAGGGTATAAATGTATCAAGAAAGGTATAACAGAATAATTGACCTTTCTCGATACGGGTTGAACCTGGACGATCTTGATCACAAACTAACTAGATCAGTGGACACTCATCACGATGAGTAAATAGAATTCTAGTATATAGGAGAGTTTAGTCTTGGATTACCTAGGTGGAGTCTGACCAAGATTAGACAAATCGATGTGGAAAAGAAAAATGACTTTTTCGTCTTTTCATCGGATTTGTTAAGCTTCTATTACTAGGTCCATTGTTCCCGATTCGGCTTCGATAAGACAAATAAAGAACCTCTAATAATAATGTGTTTCATTAATATAGATCTCACAAGCTATAATAGTGATTGACCGCATTAAATTCAGAAAATTGGTATTTGCTTAATTAATAAAGTATTTATAGTAGAATTGTTTATTTATTTTTTGATCAAGTAAATAATCAATAGATCCATTAATTATTTATTTTTTGGTCAAGTAAATAATTAATCAATTACTTATTTGTTTATTGTTGGACCAAGTAAATATATAATAAATTGGGCTTTAAGCAATTGGGCCGTGCACTAAATGAGGTGGACGAACTTTTTAGGGTATTGGGCACATGGATTGCGTCACTCCCTCCCCCTTGGCTGTGTGTCAATTTCGTCCATGCAATATTGGTAGTCACTAATGTTTTCTCTTTATTTGTTTAAATAAAGGAGAGGGAAAATATTTAAAAAGGAAATAAGATATTGTCATTTATTCTCTCTCATGAATATTTAGAGAGAATAATATTTAAAAGGAAATGATATATTGTCTTTTATTCTCTCTCATGAATATTAGGAGAGAATAATATTTAAAAAGAAATAAGATATTTCCTTTATTCTTTCTCATGAATATTTAGAGAGAATAATATTTAAAAGGAAATAATATATTGTCCTTTATTCTCTCTCAGGTTTGGCTTCGTCGAGAACGACTGAAGTGAGAGCATCGGGGGTGTCAACTTTCAATCTTCGGTCTCATCGCAGGGATCTAGTTCTCCAAATTGTCGTGCGTCTTTTTGGTCACACGGATAGTCGTCTTCCAGCTGGTAGATCGTGTTAACCCTTTTTTTAGTGGGCTTGCTATCCATACCTTGGACGTAACATATCCTCACTTGGGTTTGATCTCCAGCCATGACGCCAATTCCCTCTTCGGTAGGGAATTTCACCAGTAGGTGATATGTGGACGTGATGGTCCTTAGTCTGTTCAACGTGGGTCGTGCAATAATAACATTGTAGGGCGACTCCTGGTCAACCACAAGGAAGGGGACCATGTGAACGACTTCAATACATCCGGCACTCCCGAAGGTGACCGGCAAATCGATGATTCCATCGATCATGACATTTTCTCCCGTTAACCCGAACAAAGGTGTCTGGGTCAGGATGGGGTGGAGCCCCCCGAGCTTCATGCGCTCTAGGGTGGTCTTAAAGATTATATCGGTTGCGCTGCCGTTATCAATAAGGACCCTTTTTTACCAAATTATTAGCCACTTGGGCTTTGAGGACTATTGCATCATTGTGTGGATGTACAACTCGCTTAGCCTCATTGGTGAATTGTATCATCTCGTATGGTACGGACGAAGGTTCCTCATGGGTGAAGTTAACCTGCCCGGCAAGGCCTTCTTGAGAGGTAGCCCTCAGGAGCTTTTTTCTTTGTTGGGCCGAATCCCCGTCTTGTCGACCACCTAGTATAGTGGCAACAACGTGGAGTTGTGTGTCGGCTGAGGCGGCGACCATAGCATGATCGGCGTTAGTGTTGGTTCCTCCACCATTCGCGGGTTGTTGCTCGTTAATGGTGGGGACCGCAGCACTTACATTCGGAGAACGAACTCTTTGAGATCGCCTATTTGAATCAATGTCTCAATCTGTCGCTTGAGCGCGAAACATTGAGCGGTCATGTGACCATACTCCTGGTGGAACTCACAATAAAGGGACCGATCGCGAGATGCGGGGTCGCATTTCATTGGAGCTGGAGTGGTGAATTTGTCATGCGCCATAACGTAGATTCGATCTATCGGGGCGTCCAGGGGTGTGAATTGTGAATAGTCTCCGAAGCTGTTCGCAAGACGCGGCTTCTGAAATGTAGGGTGTCAGCTATCGGAAGCTTGACCTCCCTTAGATCATCATCCGAAGTCTCCGTCACTACGAAGTCTCCATTTCTACGAACATCGAGTAATGCTTGAGAAAGACGGGGACAGCTATTCGAAGCTATCAATTAAAATCTCCTCTATCTTGGAGAACCGTTCTAGTGATGGTCTAGATAGGTGTTCCACGGAGAAACGAAAATATCCATCTTCTTTTTCATCATCTTCAAGATGAGATCGTCCTATAAAAATTTTGAATGCAGTTATATGGGTCTTCGGATCTCTGGTTCCTTCGTAAAAATGGAGTTTGAGGCCTCTTCCGACATGCCGAATGTGCACCTCGCTGATTCATCTTGTGAAATGGGATTGTCTCTTCGATCAGACTGTCGATCTCAGGTGCTAAGCTCGTTACATTTTAGAATTTTGAATTGACAGGTCGTAATCATGTCGTAGCCTCTGCCACCGATCTCTTCATTGTTCGTCCTTTGTTTTGGCATTTTTCAAGTTATTTCCCAGATTTGCGGCCACTTGATTTGGATCTGTGACTTGAGGTTATCTCGTGTTCAGATTCAGTGTAATTAGGTTGACAATTTGCAAACTGGAACCACAACTTACGATCGACGGCGGTGTCAGTTCAATTCCGGTAAAAAGCGGGGTGTTGAAGCCCAAGGACTGTATGATTTGTGCACATGCTCATGATAACGAAGTTGAGGCTGGTACTTCGTTGAATTCCAAGCGACTGATGAGCGGACCCTGCGATCATCGCATCGAATATGGCCAGGACGTCTGGTGGGGCCATTGTTTCCCTAGTTGGAGAATCGACCATCTTGGTTAGGTGAACAAAAAAAAAACTCAAATTCCCATTTGCTAGAGGATCTAGTAGTTGTTGTCCCACCAACAACGTCATATTGTTGACTTGGAAACTGCTGAATTCAACAATCGCGAAAATTATATGAATAACATTTGATTTCTTGCTTTGAAGTGGGCTAAATCTTCTTTATCAGGAATATGAACTTTCCGTTTACGTGTCTAGAACAAGAGTTAGTGAAGAAGTTTGTCAAAAGAGAAAGTAGCTGAATACTTTATTTTCTTATTATCGAATATTGTTTGTCCCTTTTTTGAACTTGATCTTACACATTTATCCTACAGATACCAACATTAATCTCATTTAATGTGATTCGTACGTTAATATTCTACTAATAAAACATAATTAATGACAAATCTAATTAAATACATCAATTGCAACGTTGAAATATTCATCATTTGAGCTGGACAGCCCTTCAGGTTATTATGCCACGTTCTTCTCCTTCGTTAATCTTGTTGGGCCACTCGAACTCGTTTGCTTTTCTCTTTTAAATGGGCCTGGCCCTGTTGGGCCAAATTCCGGACCTATCGGAAGGACAAAATTCGGTACAAACAATAAGTCACTTGAAAATTTTCAAATTTCAAAATACCAAGATTTTATTAATTATTTTTGTTTTACAAAATTTGTACACATTTGATAATCAAATATTCATTCTTATTTTTTCATCCATATACGTTTCAAGTGCAAATTAAAAGCAATAAACAAAATTAAACAAGGGTGTATAAATTAACATAAATAAATTAGGTTCAATATCAAATAAAAAGCAGAAAATTCGTACGAATGACGCTTATTATAATTTATTTTTTTATTTTTATGTTCACGTAATTTTAGTACATTTATTTTTTATTAATATGATTATTGTATAATCAAATAATATATTTGATAAAATTTATTACATAATAATTAATATATCTTAAATGGTTGACATTTAATGAGTTTAATTCACCTATCTAGTATATTAAAATAATGAGTTTAATTCACCTATCTAGTTTAATTCACCAATTTTCTAGCTTTTTTAAGATTTTAGCCACAACTTCATTTTATTAATTAAAAAATATCACAACAGATCTGCAATAAATTAATTAACTAAATAGTTAATTTAATTTACTTTTCAGTTAATTAATGTATTGTTGCTTTGGTGAGATATTCTCTTGATAAAATGAAAGTTATTTTTTAAAAGAAGGGTGGACTATTTAGTTATTGACTTAATTGCGCCTAAAATTATTTAATTTATTAATTTAAATGATTGTAACCCAATGATATATCAAATAGGCTGAATAATGTACTCCTTGCACGAAGCATATGGCCTAATTTCTAGATAGCTAAATTAATAGCTTAATAGAAAATGTAAATTTGAAAAATTAACAAACCCAAGATCGAAGATCTTAAGCTCTTCAACCAAATGTGTGATACCAATACACGGTCAATAATTGCTGCAAATATTATTAAAAAACCGAGCTATGATAAAAATAGTATTATAGATAATTTCTTATAATGCTAAGATATCTTTAAAATATTTTACTTCAATCAAATTTATTATGTGTCTTATAAATCTTTTACAATTGTTAATCTTCCTTTATCCAAAAATATAATTTGAATTCTTTAAATCTGGACACAACAAAATTGAAAACACAATGCACATTTGGACGAAAACCGATGATTTCGTGACGTGTTTGAACTTGGACGCGGCAAAACGACACCGAAATGGACGACAGATGACGACTCTCGTCAGCGTTGATCTGCTCCCCGCCGCGAATCCACTGCCCTTGTCAAGCGGGAGCCGCAAACGATGGCCTAACTATCGACTCTTGCGAAAAAAAAATACATCTCCCAGGAAGACTTTATTCAAGGCCGAAAGTCTCATGACAACCGTCGTAGTGAAGAGGATGAATCTGATACCCACAACTCGTGAAGGAAAAGAGCTAGGCCAGATGACAGCTCGCACCCACCGGCGGGATCAAAACCTCACTTAGAGGAAAGAGCTACGAAAAATTCACACTGTTGTTCACACAGCCTGTAATAATCTCCACTCTAAGGCGTGACAAATTTCGCGACCATGTGCCCTTGAAGGTCAGCATTCAACGTGATCTAACAAAGTATTGTGTGTTCCATAAGGATCATGGTCACTTAACATCCAACTGCAAACATCTAACGAGGCAAATTGAAGACCTTATCCTAGCAGAGGAGCTGAAGAATTTTTCCATGACGTTGCTCCCACAAGCCGACATGCCGTCGCGGCTCGCCAAGAAAATAACGGCAACTGTATGCTGCCCCTCTACATTATCACATAAGTATCAAAGGCTTTATTTTATTTTTTTTTTCTTTCAATAAATCCATGGTGTGGGGCGAGATCGTTGTGATTCCCACATGAAAATTGGGTTGTGATTCAAATGGATAAATAAAAGAGTAATTTTTTTTTACGAATGAACGTCGATAAAATACCGCGTGGTAGCTTGTACACTTTGATGCTACTCTACTTTTTGATGGTGTTTCTTGGATGTTCGGGCATAAGCGATTGCGCTTCTTGGTCCCATAGGCATAAGCGATACTGTTCGGTAGCTTATACACTTTGGCGCTACTCTGTCGTACAATGATGCTTTTTGGCTCTCCAGGCCTAAGCAATTGTGCTTCTTGGTCCTATGAGCCTAAGCGATCCTGTTTAGTAGCTTGTACGCTTTGAACCTACTTTGTCGTGCGATGAGGCTTCTTGGCCCTCTGGTTCTAATTGAATGCGCTTCTTAGTCCTCCGGACCTAGGCGATGCGGTTCGGTAGCCTGTACGCTTTGACCCTACTTTACTGTGCGATGACGCTTCTTGGCCCTCCGGGTCTAAGAGAATGCGCTTCTTAATCATCCGGACCTAAGCGATGTCGCTCGATAGCTTGTACGCTTTGATATTGCTCTGTCATGCGATGACGCATCTTGGTCCTCCGGGTCTAAGAGATTGTGCTTCTTGGTCCGCCGGACATAAGCGATCTCATTTGGTAGCTTGTACGCTTTGACGCTACCTTACCCAATGCATCAAAAGACGCCATCGCGGGCGATCAAAACGTCCACGCGGCAAACAAAGCGCATCTAAGATAATTTAAAAAAATTATATATATTTACCTCTGTTTTAGTGAAATGTCGAGTTTAACCTTTGATTTTCAAAAATACCGAATTTGTACCCTCTGTTGTATCAAAATAACAAATTTATATCCTAAAATAGATAATAGTGTCACCAATCTTCTTTTTATTGACTTTTCATTGATGTTAACTTACGTATTTATATGCAAACCCCATTTTATCCTTTTTCATACATGACATATATATAATTTACTTTAAAATGAAAAAAAAAGCACAACAATCACTAGATCATGGAGGATACAGACAGAGGAAAAAAAAATTACAGTCGATAGTAATCAAAATCAATGATTCAAGCATCAAATTCAGGGCTTAGAGTTGCAATTCGAACGCGAAAGAAAGCCATCTCTTAGGAAGTATAAGTTTTAGTAGTCTATTTCGATTTAGGACTATTTTATTTGAAAATTGGGAATTTGTGTCGGGGTTCATGCTGGTCTTTCGGTTGGAAGTTAATGGAAGGAAATGCTTCGGTGGCTTTAATTTGCCTCACAGAAATTCCAAGTGCCATTAAGGACGGAATGTGGCAGAGGTCTTCCGCCAGGTGTCAGATGTGGCAGGGCATGTGTCGGAACTCATGGAAGGATATGTACCGTTGGCTGAAAGGAAGAAAAATGAACGTTGGATGTTATTCATCAACGGCTTGATTTGGATTTTTTTTATTAATATAAACCGTTAGATTAGCAACGGTAATAATCTAGAGGCTGAAAAAATTTGTCCGTTATTTGACCGTTGGACCTCCGAATTTGCACAATTTCTTAAATTTTAACCCACTGTTTTATTTCTCCTATAAATACATCTCATTTCTAATAATTTTAATCACAAATCAAACATTCATCTCTCTCAAAAATATATTATTAAGTTTGTATTCTAATTTTATTTATATAGTTAAGTTTATAAAATTTAATTATATACTTAAGTTTGTATTCTACTTAATTTTATATACTTAAGTTTGTATTTTACTTTTTTATATATAATTAAGTTTATGAAATTGTTATTATATATTTAAAATTGTATTCTAATATTTATTATATAATTAAATTTATAAATTTTTTATTATATACTTAAGTTTATATATTTATTAGTATATAGATTTTTATTATATACTAAAGTCATACAAATATATATTATAGTTTTAATTATAGTTTATAAAAAGTTTATAATGTCTGGAGAGACATCATCTCACTGAGGTTCTCGTCGAGGTTCACATGAATCTCATCAAAGTCTAGTCCCACTCTCACGTCTTCGCAATCACATTAACAATATGAGCAACACGAAGAAGTTCAACAACCCCCTCCACCAAACCAATTTTCACAAAACTGGCTAAACCTTTCTCAAAATCTCAATTACATCGAATTCCAATGACCACAATGGCATCCACCAAATGTCCTTCAAGAATTAGCCTGATTCGTCCCGATCTCCCCTTAGTAACTAGAATATTTACCACAATTTTTTTCACACCAACTTCCACCTCCTCCTTGTCCAATTCACGAACAATATCATACACAACATCCTCCTCTCATGACCAACCTTCTAGCTCCTACCAACATCCACTTGAAGACCCTTACCTCGTGTAACATGAACAACTTCGTAGATTTCAAGACCAACAACATGAGACACCTACTCCACCACCTCAACACGAGCCACAACCTCCACCACCTCAACACAAGGAACCTCCTCCACCACCTCAACATTAGCCACTCCTCCACACGAAGCTCTTGAAGCACAATAACCTCCACAACCTCAACAACCGAAGAAGAAAATAAAATCAGGTTTCGAAATGTGGAAATACTTCCTCGAGATCAACGACGACGAAGGAAAGAAGGGTCTATGTAGAAAATGCTAGAAACACATCAAAGCCGACTCTTCCTCTCAAGCTACTTCCTCGTTGCGCCAATCCTAAAGGGATATTCTTCATCTCAGGTAAGTACCCACGATCCCGTAGAGTTTAGAAAAGAACTTGATAAGTACATAGTTTCTACCGACCAATCTTTTTGTCACGTAGAAAGCGAAGGCTTTGGTAGATTTGTGCATTACCTAGTTCTTGTTATTAAGATTATTTCAAGAAAAACTCTTCGAACTGATATTATGAGAAATATTTTGGAAGATAAAGACATACTAAGAGCCTGCTTCATGTCTGCTCGGTTTCACGTAGCGCTCACTTCTGATATATAGTCGAGAAATGCCAAAATGGACTACATGTCTGTTGTAGTTCAAAACTGTTGTCAATGGTGCCCACAAGAAGAGTAGTAGTGTCTATTTATGTACATTTGATGTCATATAGTATTATGAAGACTCTTACTTGTAACTGCTTATTCATTAATAAAAGTTGAAACGTTCATTCATTCTTCCTTGTCTGTTTGAAGCTTTATGATAATCTATAGTCTTTAGTCCTTAAACAAACCTAACAACACATGAAGAGACAAATGTAGATTTGCATGAACAAAATCTTCATGGTTTGCTTAAAACAATATATTCACAATCTAAGGATCAAATGACTATTGATCTCAGTACGATTGATTGGAGAATCTATGATATCTGGTTATGGGACATTGAGAGTTGGAGACTCTATAGTTCTTCTAGGTATCTTCCGAAGGTACTGAATTGACCAGTGCACTTCTAGAGACAGAATAAGAACAAACCATTTTACCTCTTATTTCTCGAAGTCATCACGTATGAATTGCATCATGCTTACATCAATCCTGAAATGAGACATGTCATTTCATAGCTCAAGCTTTGTTCATTTGGATCCATGAGGTCACTATCACAAATCATATCGAGTAGGAATAGTTAAACTAGAAGCTAAGTCAAAACAAGAACGAGACAAGTTTTACGAAAATTGTCTAAAGGGTATTTTTGTCTTTTTTAGACATAGGACGAAATGAATGTCAATAATTTTTTTTGACATTGTCATATGATGAGAAATGAAATTTAAATCACACGGCCGACTTAAAGAATTTGGGCCTTGAGGATTAATTTCATTTCATGGAATTTTATGTGAAAATTCTTAATGGGCTTTTCTTATATTGTCATGAACAAATAAATAAACATCTAGAAGCATGTTCTAGACTCAAAATTTCGTGCATACCATAGAGAGATGGAGTGAGATAATGACGCAGTGAGATATCGAGAGGTTTCGAGAGGAAATTATTTTGTGCATTGATGTATGAAGATACTTGTCAAAAAGAAAAAAAGAGGAAACAAATTTGCTCCATGGAGCATATATTTGGGCAGCCAACTAAGGAGAGAACAAAAGAGGAAACAAATCTAAGGGCTTGCATGACATGCCTTGGACGTCCAAAGAGAAAAGAGGAAACCCAATATTTGCTCATGAATATGTGATATTATATAGAAGAGGAAACTACCTTCATGAAGGTAATCCATCCCCTATAAATAGAGGCCTCATTCTCATTGTTTTCTCATTCCACATAAGTTAGAGATTGAGAGCTTCTCTCTCTAGACCTTGTGGCCGCCAACTCCTCTCTCTCTCTCTAAGTTCTTTTCGTTTTTGTTTTGGCACCTAGGTCCACATTTGACCTAGTGTTTTAGCTCTTCGACTCTTAGACTTGTTCTTGAGTCGTCGTGTTTGAAAAGTGCTAACAGAATAATTCCTTTCTTTCTCGAGTGATTCTTGTGATAGAAACTTTCGTGGTTGCTCGAGTTCCCAAGGAAAGATGAGAGACGAGTTGCGTGGGGAGACGAACGTTTCAACCTTCCTAAGGCTTCTCAACGTTCAAGCTTCTCAAAGGTTAGTAAACAAATAATTCTCATTAATAGTTTTAATTTATATGTACTTGCTCTTTGTCTAGGTTAGTAAAAACGTTTTACTTGTTTTAAAGAAAAGTTTTAAATTCTGCCGCTTGCTCGAAGCGTTAAATCTTTTATTAGCCCTAGATCAATTCCAACAAATTGTATCAGAGCTATGGTCAAAGATATGCATGTAAATGTAATTAAAATTGTGAGCTTGAAAATGGTTTTCGAAAGTTTACTAATTTTGTGACAAGTTAGAATTGTTTTCTTAGTTTTTTTTAATTAAATGCTCATGCCTTTAAATTAAAAATCATGTTGATTTTCTATGACCTTGGGATGTTATTAAAACACATTAGAATTAGTTCTAAAAGTTTTTAATTATTTATAATGAAAAACGTGTTTTTAAGTTTGAGAAAATTTCGAGTAATTTTGTGACTAGTTATATGGTCTTGCTAGTTTCGTTTATTTACTCGTTTCGTTTTATGTTTGTTATTATTTTCTTTTATAACATATTATTACCATGTTAATAAAACACATATAAAATCTTTAACAACTTCCTAAAACGTTCCGTTACACTCGATTCTTTTTTCGCACTCAAAGTCCGACCTTTAATTATTTCCAGTTTTCTTCGAGCTCGAGAAAACCCGCAGTAAAAGTGGCATAACTCTCAGTTCACAATTCTAAATTTAATTATTCTTAAATCAAATTAAAGGTATTTTTTTCCTCTTTCCAATGCAATTGGTTTTAGGTTAAAAGGACATTGGAGCCGCCAGTTATAGGGATTTTACTCCGAGGTGCGCGGCTGTTCCAAATGTCCAGTTTTTTAGAATTATTGAATTCCAAATTTAGGACCCCACTCCACGAGTTATAGAACTCTAATGTGAAAATTTCCCTGAGCAAAATCGTTTTTTATAAAATAATAAACATAATGTGAAAGATTAAAATGTTTTGATTTTTGAAAGTTTAATTGAAATTGAATTTTTACAAAACTAGTTTGAATTTTGAAAAAACCGTTTTCGCTTTCAAACTTGAAAATATTTTGTCATTCAAATCAAATAAGTTTTCCAAATGTTTGCAAAAAAATATATTCATGAACAAACTCTTCATGGTTTGCTTAAACACATAAACAAACCTAAGGATCAAAGGACATTTGGAACAGACCATAAACAATATATTCATGAACAAACTCTTCATGGTTTGTTAGCCCATAAACAAACCTAACAACACATGAAGAGACAAATGTAGATTTTCATGCAAAACTCTTCATGGTTTGCTTAAAACAATATATTCGCAATCTAAGGATCAAAGGACTATTGATCTCAGTACGATTGTTAGGAGAATCTATGATGTCTGGTTATGGGACATTCAGAGTTGGAGACTCTATAGTTCTTCTTGGTATCTTCTGAAGGTACTGAACTGACCAGTGCACTTCTAGAGACAAAATAAGAACAACCATTTAACCTCTTATGTCTCAAAGTCACTACGTATGAATTGCATCATGCTTACCTCAATCCTGAAATGAGACATGACATTTCATAGCTTACGTATTCTCATTTGAGAAAGTCAGAGTTCGGACTCACTATGTGATTCCGAACAGGACCTATTGGTGAAGTACTAAATTATGAAGATGTCATGAGTAACTTCGTGAAGTTCTCATAGATATGGAATTCATGTACAAGATTGCTGAAATGCAATGTATATCACCTCATGTTTTTTTTTCCTTGGAATGTGAATAAATGAACTGGACAGTGTCCAAATTGAGTCTTGACTCTTTTGGATGAAACAATGTGACTTGTTAGCTCCTTGTCAATACATTGTTTCTAACTTATTCACAAGCGACAAAGGAGTTGAGGAAATAACAGCAAGAAGGGTAAAATGGTAATTTTGTACATCCCGACTAGCTGATGATATTCATGAAGGGTAAACATAGATAATATTCAGTGGATCAACTCATCATAATTTAGTTGAATTCTTGAGTAGAAAATAGATTCATTTGAACCGAGAGATTCTCAGTGTCAACTCTTTAGTGGAGTCCGTTGACATTAAGCTAAAACTTGGAAAAGGTTTGTGACCTTTTTAATCCAAGTATGTTAGCTCAAGCTTTGTTCATTTGGATCCATGAGGTCACTGTCACAAATCATATCGAGTAGGAATAGTTAAACTAGAAGCTAAGTCAAAACAAGAATGAGACAAGTTTTACGAAAATTATCTAAATCGTATTTTTGTCTTTTTTAGACATAGGATGAAATGAATGTCAATACATATTTTGACATTGCCATATGATGTCAAATGAAATAAATTCCACTCGGCCAAGTTAAGTTAATTGAGCCTTGAGGATTAATTTCATTTAATGGAATTTTACTTGAAAATTCTTGATGGGCTTTTCTTATGTTGTCATTAATAAATGAAGAAACATCTAGAAGCTCCTTCTAGAAGGCTCAAATTTCGTCCAACCCAAGGAGAGAAAAGAGAAATTATTTTGTGCATTAATGTATGAAGATACTTGCCAAAAGAAAAGGAGGAAACAAGTTTCCTTTAGAAGGAAAGGTAATTTCGGCCAAACAAGTCAAGGGAGAAGCAAACAAAAGAGGAAACAAATCCAAGGAGTCATGAAGACTCTCTTTGCCATGTGCCTCTAAGGAAATAAGGGGAATATTGCTCATGAATATGTGATATTCTATAGAAGAGGAAACTACCTTATTGAAGGTAAAACCTCTCCTGTAAATAGAGCATTCATTCTTCACATTTGACCTAGTGTTTTAGCTCTTCGACTTTGAGACTTGTTCTCGAGTCGTCATGTTTAAAAGTGCTCACTCACTAATTCCTTTCTTTCTCGAGTGATTCTTGTGATAGTAACTTTCGTGGTTGCTCGAGTTCCCGAGGAAAGAAGAGAGACGTGTTGCGAGGGGAGAAGAACGTTTCAACCTTCCAAAGGCTTCTCAACGTTCAAGCTTCTAAAAAGGTTAGTAAACATTTATGCTCATAATAGTTTTAATTTATATGTACTTGCTCTTTGTCTAGGTTAGTAAAATCGTTTTACTTGTTTAAAAGAAAATTTTTAAATTCCGCCGCTTGCTCGTAGCGTTAAACTTTCTCTTAACCCTAGATCAATTCCAACACTCTCTTCAATGAGAGTAGTCTATGGCGTTTTGCTTTGATCATTGCTCAATGAGCTACGTTCGAGAGTGAGACGATGAAGACAACGCCTCCTCTTGGGGGATTGTTTTTCAAAGTTGACCTTTTGGACTAAGTGGTTGGTTGCACACTTAGACTCAATCCCTAGTAATCCTCCCTTGAGGCTCTGCGAAAGGATGTGAGTGATCAAACCAATTTAGAAGGTGGCTAGTCAAAATTGGTGTACTGACATCTTGGCTAAGCACTAATGATGTGTCATTTACTTATAAAATGAGTTTTTTTTTGCGGCCTTCTCTTGACGGAGTAGATTATCATTTCGTTTATAACACCTTTGGATTTTATAAAATCTTAAAAAATTAAATCCTAAACTAAAAGACTAATCATAAACTTGTTTCAACTTTTCAGCATAATGTCTCTCAACCTTCTCTCTATCATCATTTCCTCAAATAAACTCGAAAGAGAGAACTACGTAGATTGGAAACGTAACCTCGGCATAATACTTACTGTTAACAAGCACAAATGGGTACTCAGCACCCCGCGTCCTCCTCAAACGAATAATGATTCGACTCAAGAGGACAAAGATACCTTAGCGGCCTGGCTCCGCTCCAATGAGATTGTGAGGTGCTATATCTTAGCATCTATGAACAATGTGCTGAAACAGCACCATCGTGACATTGAGACAACCGCTGACATGCTCTATAATCTCCATGAGATATTTGGAGGGCAAGGGCGTCAGGCCAAACAATAAGCAGTCAGACAGTTTATGAACTGTCGCATGAAGGTTGGGACTTCTATCAAGGACCATATGATGTTGATCATTAGTTACCTAATGGAAATCCTAGGATCTGATATTGATAAGGAGAGCAAAATAGATATAATCTTGGAAACTCTCTCCGAATCGTTTGATACCTTCAAGCTGAACTACTCCATGAACAAGCTAGTGTACACTGTTACGAAGCTAATAAATGAGTTTCACACTGTTGTGGGTCTTACTAAGAAAAAGAGGAATCAAGGAGAGGCACATGCTACTGAGCACAAAGTCTCCGCCTCTGAATCTAAGAAGAGACCTCACAAGGCCGAGAACAAGAACTGTCCTGTCTATCTCAAAGAAAAGGAACATAGTATTGTACTAATTACCGAAGCATGCTTAGTAGCTGATAATGTATCAACGTGGATTCTTGACTCCGCTGCTACTAACCATATTTGTTGTTCCTTGACTGGTTTCAAGAAAACCAAAAGCTTAGAGGAAGGCGATTTCTGTTTCAAATAGGGTGATGGGAGCTTGGTGTCTACGAAGGCTGTGGGATCCATGACGCTGTCTTTTGAAGACCGCACTTTAAAATTGAATAATGTTTATTTCGTTCCTTCCTTTGGAAAGAGCTTAATATCTGTTGCTCGTCTTCTTGAGCAAGATTATTGTTTAAAGTTCATTAAGAATGGAATTCGTATTTCGTTTCCTGATAATTCTTTTGTCACTGATGCATGTATGAAGAATGCTCTTTTCTACATCTATCCCACTCAACCTTCTCTATTAGACACCAAAATAGATAATGATCTAGTTAGGGAGCCAAAGAGGATCAAATTTTCTGTTTCCTCTGATCTAACAAACTCAACATATCTCTGGCACTTAAGACTTGGTCATATCAGTCTAGATAGGATTAAGAGACTTGTGAGGGACTGTCCACTCCAAGCCTCTGCAATAGGTTCACTACCTACTTGTGAATCTTGCATAGAAGGAAAAATGACTAAGCGACCTTTCTCCGATAAGGGTCAAAGAGCCACTGAGTTGCTGGAACTAGTACCTTCTTATGTATGTGGTCCGCTCAGCCAACATGCACGTCGAGGATACGAATACTTTGTTACCTTCACTGATGATTACTCAAGATACGGTTTTGTCTATTTTCTCAAACACAAATCCTAGACCTTTAACGCATTTAAGGTCTTTAGGGCTTTAGCGCTTTAGTGGAAAAAAAATGGCAAAGTGATCGAAACCCTTCGATCTGATCGAGGAGGTGAGTATATGTCTAGAGAGTTCGATGACTTTCTTAAAGAAGAAGGTATCGCTTCTCAGCTTACCGCACCTGGCACACCTCAACAAAACGGAGTGTCAGAGAGAAGAAACCTAACTCTTATGGAGATGGGATCAATGATGAGTTACTCATTACTCCCTCTTTCCTTTTGGGGATATGCCCTCGAAACGGCCGCTTACATTTTGAACCAAGTTCCGTCTAAAACGGTTCCTGGTACTCCTTATGGATAGACTGGCCGTAAAGTAAATCTTGGCCGCATCAAAATTTGGGGTTGCCATGCACACGTGTTGAGGCAAAAGACTAGCAAGTTGGCTAGTAGGTCAGAATTGTGTCTGTTCGCTGGATATCCAAAGTAAACCAAAGGTTTCACATTCTATAGTCCCGAGGACGATAAGACTTTCGTTAGCACGAATGCTCGTTTCTTTGAGGAGCACTTTATGAAAGATGTAAAACCTAGAAGCAAAATTGTGCTTGAAGAAAAGTTGGGTGAGGAAGCTTCTACCTCATCTGTAAGAATTGTTCTTACCCCAACTGAAACACAACCTAACTCATCAGAACCTCGTCAAGTAGTACTTCGACGTAGTGGGAGGGCTACTCAAAAGCCTGACAAGTACATGTCTTATGGAGACATTCTCGTAGCCATCTCTGACATGGATGATCTTGTTTCCTATAGCCAAGCGATGGCTTGTTCTGAATCAAACCTTTGACTTGACGCCATGAAAGTTGAAATGCACTCGATGTATGTCAACAAAGTCTGGAAACTTGTAGACCTTCCTGAAGGGATTAAACCCGTAGGGTGTAAGTGGATATAGAAGAAGAAAAGGGGTCTGGATGGGAACGTCGAGACGTTCAAAGCAAGACTTGTGGCTAATGGTTATACCCAACAAGAATGGATTGACTATGAGGAAACCTTCTCGCCATTCGTGATGGTTAAATCCATCCGCATGCTTCTATCCATAGCCGCAGCTCTCGACTATGAGATCTGGCAAATGGATGTCAAAACGGCCTTCCTGGATGGCAATCTTGACGAGTGCATTTATATGGCTCAACCAGACGGTTTCGTGGAAGAAGGTCAATAGACCAAGTTTTGTGAGTTGCTTAAGTCCATTTATGGATTAAAGCAAGTATCTAGGTCATGGAATATTAGATTCGATGAAACTGTGAAGATCTTCGGCTTTGAGCAGTCAATAGATGAGCCGTGTGTTTACAAGTTAATACAAGAAGGCAAAGTTGTGTTTCTAGTACTATATGTCTATGATATATTACTCATAGGTAATGATGTGGGTAACTTATCTGAGGTTAAGGTCTGGCTGGCAAAGCAATTCGATATGAAGGATCTAGGAGAAGCCGCGTACATTCTGGGGATCCAAATCTTTCGAGATCGGAAAAACTGGACTTTGTCGCTCTCTCAAGCATCTTATATTGATAAGGTGATGGATCGCTTCTCGATGCAAGACTCCAAGAAGGGCCAACAGTGGACAACCTAGCAGATCCATTCACCAAGGCCCTAGCGAACAAGGTCTTCGACTAGCATCGAGAGGGATTAGGCATGAAAGACTACTCACATCTTCTTTGAGTCAAGTGAGAGTTTGTTCTCAATGGTGCCCACAAAAAGAGTAGTAGTGTCTATTTATGTACATTTGATGTCATATAGTCTTACGAAGACTCTTACTTGTAACTGCTTATTCATTAATAAAAGTTGAAACGTTCATTCATCCTTCCTTGTCTGTTTGAAGCTTTATGATAATCTATAGTCTTTAATCCTTAAACAAACCTAACAACACATGAAGAGACAAATGTAGATTTGCATGAACAAAATCGTCATGGTTTGCTTAAATCAATATATTCACAATCTAAGGATCAAAGGACTATTGATCTCAGTACGATTGATAGGAGAATCTATGATGTCTGGTTATGGGACATTGTGTTGGAAATGATCTAGGGTTTAAGAAAAAGTTTAACGCTTCGGTAAGCGGCGGAATTTTAAAAATTTTCTTTTAACTAGTAAAACGTTTTTACAAACCTAGACAAAGAGCAAGTACATATAAATAAAAACTATTATGAGCATAGAAGTTTACTAACATTTTAGATGCTTGAACGTTGATGAGCCTTCGGAAGGTTGATAACGTTCGTCTCCCCTCGCAACACGTCTCTCTTCTTTCCTCGTGAACTCGAGCAACCACGAAAGTTTCTATCACAAGAATCACTCGAGAAAGAAAGGAATTAATGTGTGGGCACTTTTAAACACGACGACTAAACAACAAGTCTTAGAGTCGAAGAGCTAAAACACTAGGTCAAATGTGGACCTAGGTACCAAAACAAAAATCGAAAATAACTAGAGAGAGAGAGAGGATCGGCCACAAGATCTAGAGAGAGAAGCTCTCAATCTCTAACTTACGTGGAATGAATGAAATGAGAGAAACAAGGGTCCTATTTATAGGAGAAGGGTTAGCCTTGGAAAGAAGTAGTTTCCTCTTTTTTTTCCAAGCATTCATGAGGAAATCTTATTTCCTCTTTTTTCCCTTGCTTTGCACGTCCAACATAGGCTTCTAGAAGCCTTGGATTTGTTTCCTCATTTAGTTTTGCTTCTCTCTTGACTCTAGTTGGCCGAAATTAACTTTCCTTTTGGGGAAAATTTGTTTCCTCTTTTTTCTTTTGGCAAGTATTTTCATACATTTATGCACAAAATAAACTCTCTTTTTCTCTATTGGGTTGCACAAAATTAGTCTCCCATTCTCTTGGGTTGGACGGCCAAAGGGCTTATAGAAAGTGTTGTCGGTCGTTTTCGGAAAACCCAAGACGCCAAGAAGGCACGTCGCTCAAAGGGCCGATGGTCAGGCCGGAGGTCCTGAAGAGCGGCAAGTCTTCAAGCCCTCGCCCAAACTCTTGACTCCTTGAGTCGAGCCTAGCCCCTCGAGTTGAGACTTGAGTCGGCTCCCCGAGTTGAGCCTCGCTCCTCGAGTTGAGACTTCATTTAGTCTCCTCGAGTCGAGCTTCGCTCCTCGAGTTGAGCCTAGAGTCAGTCTCCTCGAGTCGAGCTTCGCTCCTCGAGTCGAGCCGTGAGTCAGTCTCCTCGAGTCGAGCCTTGAGTCAGTCTCCTCGAGTCGAGCTTTGCTCCTCGAGTCGAGTCACTCTCGTCAAGTGGAAACATTCATATTTCACATGGGAAGAATGGTATTCGAAGACCCCTAAAGGCTCGCAAGAGCCCGGCAAGACGAGCCATTCACCGCGCGCACAGCAAGCTGCGCCGGCCAGCCGTGCAGCAAGCAGCGTGCCGCGCCAAGACGCGCCCGCGCCGCGCGCTCCATGCGCCGCGCATCCTGCGCCGCGCGTCCTGCGCCGCGCATCGCGCGCCGCGCCCCCTGCGCCGCGCGCTCCGTGCGCCTCCAATTGATGCCGCGCGCATTCCTAGTCCCACATGGACGCCAAAGGACCCTTCTAAGGCCCCCAAACACCTATAAATACCTCTCTCATTGAGGGGAAAGCCATCCCATTCATTCTCAAGGAACTTGAGACTTCTCTCTGCTTCTCTGGATGCCATCCTTGGCCTGAAGCAGATTCTCCATGATTTCTCGTTCTCAGAGATTCTGAAGCGCTTTCCGGGGACTCCCGAGTGCCGCCTCTCTTGATCGAACGATTAATCTTGAGCCCACGAGCGCTCTAACGGTTTTCGACTGAAAATCGCCTACGCGTCTAGCATCCTAGACGCGTCCACCATTTCTGACAAGAAATCGCCTACGCGTCCGGTATTTCCAACTAGGAATCGCCTACGCGTCCGGAATCTCCGCCACAACAAGGAACTCTTGACTTAAAGTCTTCCACGTCTCCAAAAGAGAGAAAACACACATTCTCTCTCGCATACGCGATCTCCGAAGTTCTGAGACGACGCCGAGGACTTCTCCGCGCCTCGTCTCCTTCGTCGAGCACGCCTCTCCACCAAGGCTCCGCGCCTCATACTGCATTACACACGCTTGAACTACGTTCTGACCTGATCCCACACACGGGTACGTAGGCAGCCGACACCCAAGGCACGGTCACCACTCCTCCTCACCCCTTTCCTCTCCCGAGAGGCGGGTTGATCGGAGAAAACCCTAGCAAGAGACTATCGAGTTCACACTTTTGGCCCGGGTGCGATCACTTGGTCCGGCCTTGGATCGAACCGCCCGAGGTTTTCAATAGTTGTTCATTTTCGTGCGACAATATTTTGGCGCTAGAAGGAGGGGACTTCCCGACCTATTCAGCCCGAAATCCCTTTTGTTCATCTTCTTCTTTTCTTCTGCGAACTCAACCTTCTCGAACTTGAGAAACGGTGAGTAGCCAACCACCCGTACGTTTTGAGAGCGTGAACGACCCCGAAAACGTCACTGGGACCAAGAAATACTTCTTGCGCTCCCGAGCGCATGGTGACGAAGAGTCGCTCCATGAAGAGAGCTCGACCCGCTCACCATCTCCATCTCCAGATAGCAGGGACCACCGCATCATGGAGTTGGAGGAGAATGTCCGCCAACTAAAGGCGAAGAACGCGAGGTACCACTGCCGACTCGCTCTGGAGCAACCCGCGCATAACACGGCGATCCCCAACGGGGATCCCGAGAACCTCAATGAGGAAAGTCGCGACCGCGACCCTGACTACGAGGGTACTGGCGATTCGGAGGGTATCGAGACTTCTCTCACGAAGGACGGGGGACTCCCCGCCGTGTTTGAAGCCGGTCCTTCAAATCCCCTACCCCGGGTAGGAGACGCGCCGACAGCTTCTCAAGAGGGGAATTCCCGACGCTCAGCCCTCGACCGACTAGGTCAAAGGGAGAACGTTGCGGAAAGTCAAGGCACGCGGAGAGCGCGCCGTCGCAGACGAAGCCTGCGCCTCCGTACGACAAGCCCTGATCTTAGGGACCATCTCACTGCTCAACGCATCAAGCGTGGCGATGACCTAAGAGAGCGAATCAGCTCTCGGCCAAATGTCCCGTAGCAGCCCCAACTAACGGGAACCGCCGCACGGGTCAAGGGTCATATGAAAGGTAACAGTTGACTCCTCCCGAACAGGGAGTTACTCCGACTACCGGTCTCGATGTGGTCACTATGATCCACAATCTTCAAAATGAAGTACGAGACATCCGCGAACGCGGAATAGGCGGAAGTGCCGATGGGATCGTCGAGGAGAGTTCATCGCCTTTCACGACTCAGATATTGACCGAGGTATGTACGGGAAATTTCAAACTCCCGAACCTCGCTCCATATGATGGAAAAGCAGATCCTGCTTACCACATCCAGCACTATGAAACCTGGATGACAATGCAGGGTGTCACTCCCGGCGCTATGTGCCAAGCTTTTAGTCTTACCCTCGCCGGACCCGGCTTCGAGTGGTTCAAGAACTTGCGGCCGGGAAGCATCCGCTCGTTCAAAGACCTGAAGGACATGTTCCTAGCACGGTTCGCTATGTCTATGGTCCAAAAGAAGACCAAGATGTACCTGTGGTCAATCAGGCAAGAGGATGGCGAGTCTCTTAGACGATACCTCGCCCGATTCATTGAAGAATCGAATAAGGTCGACCGCTTTGACGACAAAGACGCAATCACTGCCATCATTGAAGGCTTGCGCACAAGTGATTTCCTTAAGTCCATCGTCGGCCGTGTCCCTTCTACTATGGCCGAGTTAATGATTCGAGCCAAGACCTTCATGGGAGTCGAAGATTACCTCGATGGCCGCAAGGGCAATAATCAAAGCCCTCACCGCCAAGACGAGCCTAGCAATGAGCAAGGCAAATCCCGTAAAAGACGAAACAGAAGGGGTCAGACTTTTAATAGACGACCTCCGATGCCCCAAAAGCCGCGACTTGCGGAAGACTTTAAGAGCTACTCGTCGTTCACGCCGTTGAACACAACGCCGGATCAAATCCTAGCTTTGGCACGCGACAAGTTCACTCCCCCGGCTCCAATGAACAAAGATCCCGCAACTCGCGACCGGTCTAGATATTGCGAGTTCCATCAGGAATACGGTCACCTGACCTCCGAGTGCCACAGTCTCAAAAGGCAAATCGAGGCTCTGATCCAACGGGGTGAGCTGAAAGAGTTCGTGTTACGCATGATTAGCGCTGCGGGCCCCACCTCAAACAGACCGCAGTCTGGTAAGGGAGGAGGAACAGCCGCTTCTGCCGACCGGACCATAGCTACTGTCAACGCCAATCCGCAACTCCACGTTGTGACCACCATACTGGGCGGTCCACAAGATGGAGACTCAGCCCGACATCGGAAGAAATTCCTGAGGGCCGCGTCCAAAGGAGACGCTGCTATGCACGTCAACCTCACCTACGAGGAACCTCCGTCCGTACCTCATGAGACGATGTACTTCACCAACGAAGAGGCCAAGCGAGTTGTGCATCCGCACAATGACGCGATTGTGCTCAAAGCCCAAGTGGCTAATAACTTGGTGAAAAGGGTTCTCATCGACAACGGCAGTGCTGCCGACATAATATTCAAGTCCACCTTAGAGCGCATGAAGCTCGGGGGGTTACGCCCAACTCCGACCCAAACACCTCTATTCGGGTTCACTGGGAAGAGAGTCATGACCGAAGGCATCATCGATCTACCGGTCACCTTCGGAACTCCCGGAGGCATTGAAGTCGTTCACATGGTCCCATTCCTAGTGGTCGACCAAGAGTCCCCCTACAACGTAATCATTGGGCGACCCACGTTGAACCGGCTAAGGGCAATCACTTCAACATACCACCTACTGGTGAAGTTCCCCACCAAGGATGGAATCGGCATCATGGCTGGAGATCAATCCCAAGCCAGAATATGCTACATCCAGGGAATCGATGGAAAGACCGCTAGAAAGACGGTTAACACGATCTCCCAACTCAGAGATAGCGTCGAGTCGACCAAGGTCCTCCGCGAAGTCCATGAAGACACCTGCATGATACCCAAGTGCAAGGTAACGACGTCCTCATCAGGGACCCCACAGAGTCTACCAGGTCATACATGGACGAGACACCGATCTATCGCATGTGGAATGCGGAACACTTGAAGAGAGTACTACCACTAGCCAGCGCTCCCCCCCCATTTTATTTCTTTGCTTTCTAAACATTCAATAAGGCCTACGAGCCAACGTTTTAGGATTTCAAATTTTTGCGATATTAATAAAGTTCGAGGTTTTTCTTTCAAAATCCACTTTATCAAAGATTTTCAATCATCAAAGATTACACTTGTAAACCCAAAACTCGGGGGGCTAGTGACATAGGCAATGGTAAGTACGCTCAAAATCCTCAAGAAAGTACGCTCCACAAAAAGAAAGCACGCTCCACCAAAACAAAACACCCGAACATAAAAAGGGAACAAGCGTGCACGTAAGACACCTCTGCGGCGCGCCGTAAGACATCCCCGAGATGCAGGCTAAAGACGCCTCCGCGGCGCGCCGTAAGCCATCCCAGAGATGCAGGCTAAGACGCCTCCGCGGCGCGCCGTAAGACATCCCCGAGATGCAGGCTAAAGACGCCTCCGCGGCGCGCCATAAGCCATCCCAGAGATGCAGGCTAAGACGCCTCCGCGGCGCGCCGTAAGACATCTGAGAGATGCAGGCTAAGACGCCTTCGCGGCGCGCTGTAAGACATCCCAGAGATGCAGGCTAAGACGCCTCTGCCGCGCGCCATAAGCCATCCCAGAGATGCAGGCTAAAGACGCCTCCGCGGCGCGCCATAAGCCATCCCAGAGATGCAGGCTAAGACGCCTCCGCGGCGCACCGTAAGACATCCCGAAGATGCAGGCTAAGACGCCTCCGCGGCGCGCCATAAGCCATCCCAGAGATGCCGGCTAAGACGCCTCCGCGGCGCGCCACAAGCCATCCCAAAGATGCAGGCTAAGACGCCTCCGTGGCGCGCCATAAGCCGTCCCAGAGATGCCGGCTAAGACGCCTCCGCGGCGCGCCACAAGCCATCCCAGAGATGCAGGCTAAGACGCCTCCGCGGCGCGCCACAAGCCATCCCAGAGATGCAGGCTAAGACGCCTCCGCGGCGCGCCACAAGCCATCCCAGAGATGCAGGCTAAGACGCCTCCGCGGCGCGCCACAAGCCATCCCAGAGATGCAGGCTAAGACGCCTCCGCGGCGCGCCATAAGCCATCCCAGAGATGCAGGCTAAGACGCCTACATGGCGCACTTAAGACGCCTACATGGCGCAACCAAGCCGTCACTCGTGACGCACCTAAGACGCCTACATGGCGCAACCAAGTCGTCCCTCGCGACGCACCTAAGACGCCTACATGGCGCAACCAAGTCGTCCCTCGCGACGCACCTAAGACGCCTACATGGTGCACCTAAGACGCCTACATGGCGCACGTAAGACGCCTACATGGCGCAACCAAGTCGTCCCTCGCGACGCACCTAAGGCGCCTACATGGCGCACTTAAGACGCCCACATGGCGCAACCAAGTCGTCCCTCGTGACGCACCTAAGTAACCTACATGCCGCATCTAGGCCATCCCTCACGACATGCCTACGATGCCTAAAACAACGTACAGAGCCGTCTCTAACGACGCGCTCTAAGTCACCACAAGGCATTGCATATGATGACTAACCGCAACGCACCTGAACCGCCACACTAGGCACAGTTCATGCTATCTCCGCCACCGCCGACTGAGCACGATCACACCCGCCTTGGGAGACTCTCCATTCCGTGCGAGCTAATCAAAGCTTCTCGTAAAAACTCGCAAACTCCGCCTCTGAGCGAGAACCTCGCTCAGCCTGAGCTAGCTGAGACTTCACTCGAGCAAGCTCCACCTGGAAGAGTCCCAGGCAACAAATGAGGTCGTGTAGAACCTCCTCGAGTCGAGTCATTCTCCTCGAGTCGAATCTCGCTCATTGAAACGAGTCAATTTCCTCGAGTCGAGACACGCTCCTCGAGTCGAGTCATTCTCCTCAAGTCGAGCATCGCTCCTCAAAGTCGAGTCGCTCTCCTTGAGTCGAGTCTTGCCCCTCGAGTCGAGTCATTCTCCTTGAGTCGAGCATCGTTCCTTAAAGTCGAGTCGCTCTCCTTGAGTCGAGCCTTGCTCCTCGAGTCAAGACATCCTCCTCGAGTCGAGCCTTGCTCCTCAAGTCGAGTCGCTCTCCTTGAGTCGAGCCGTGCTCCTCGAGTCAAGACATCCTCCTCAAATCAAGCCATGCTCCTCGAGTCGAGTCATCCCCCTCGAGTCGAGCATCACTCATCAAGTCATTCTCCCCGAGTTGAGTCTTGCTCCTCGAATCGAGTCATACTCCTCGAGTCGAATATCGCTCCTCGAGTAGAGTCATATTCCTTAAAATCCAGCCAATCTCCTTGAGTCGAGCCTAGCCCCTCGAGTTGAGACTTGAGTCGGCTCCCCGAGTCGAGCCTAGCCCCTCGAGTTGAGACTTGAGTCGGCTCCCCGAGTCGAGCCTAGCCCCTCGAGTTGAGACTTGAGTCGGCTCCCCGAATTGAGCTTCGCTCCTCGAGTTGACACTTGATTCAGTCTCCTCGAGTCGAGCTTCGCTCCTCGAGTCGAGCCTTGAGTCAGTCTCCTCGAGTCGAGCTTCGCTCCTCGAATCGAGCCTTGAGTCAGTCTCCTCGAGTCGAGTCCCGCTCCTCGAGCAAGCACCTGGAGCGACGTGAAGAACAGGTTAGCCAAAGCAGAGACCCGCGCTCGCGCCTGGGGAATAAGGGCCGATCTTCCGAACGCAGACGAAGAAGCGTCACCAAGGCGGGAATGGCGGATGCCCCGTGAGACCGACTTATGCTTGATGCATGGTCAAACTTTTGGCGTTTATCCCTGAGCAGTCGAAGCCCTCCGGTGCGGCAGAGCCTTCCGCCAGGTGCCACTCCGTCTTCTCGAAGCATCAGCCCGCAGCATCAACCTCCATCTTCGAGACCTCGGAATGAGCACGCCTTTGCAAAATGCAAAAGTGCAGTCGCCTTCCAAGCTGGCCGAGACGGAAGCCATGATCTTCCCCTAATAGGTCACGATTACACAATCGTCGCCCTGCTAGTCACCGTCGAGTCCCATGGACTCCGGATTGATGATATTATCAAGCAAAATGCCATCGAAGAAAGACTTGGGCATGACTTCGCCAAAAGATCAACGAGCTGTGACACGCCGGTACGCCTCTACACAAATGCGTGTCCCGCTTGCCCACGCATGTCCCCTTTGCTCCGGGGCTAGAGCGACGGACGCAAACGCGTCTGCCTCGCCCATGTCAAGCTACGTCTCCTATCCGCTTGGATCCACCTCCACGTGTCGATCACACACACGTGTCGAGAGAGACGAAAAAGCGAGAGAGAGCACTAGCAATTGTGAGAATATCCTTCATAACCACAAAAGCTTCGTGACAGTGAAGCTCTAGGAAGTCTATTTTCCTCAAACACCTGGCGGAAACAACTAAAAGTTCACCGCCCGGGGCCTCCCGAGCGATGAACTTGGGGGGCTAATATTGTCGGTCGTTTTCGGAAAACCCAAGACGCCAAGAAGGCATGTCGCTCAAAGGGCCGATGGTCAGGCCGGAGGTCCTGAAGAGTGGCAAGTCTTCAAGCCCTCGCCCAAACTCTTGACTCCTTGAGTCGAGCCTAGCCCCTCGAGTTGAGACTTGAGTCGGCTCCCCGAGTTGAGCCTCGCTCCTCGAGTTGAGACTTCATTTAGTCTCCTCGAGTCGAGCTTCGCTCCTCGAGTTGAGCCTTGAGTCAGTCTCCTCGAGTCGAGCTTTGAGTCAGTCTCCTCGAGTCGAGCTTCGCTCCTCGAGTCGAGCCTTGAGTCCGTCTCCTCGAGTCGAGCTTTGCTCCTCGAGTCGAGTCACTCTCGTCAAGTGGAAACCTTCATATTTCACATGGGAAGAATGGTATTCGAAGACCCCTAAAGGCTCGCAAGAGCCCGGCAAGACGAGCCATTCACCGCGCGCATAGCAAGCTGCGCCGGCCAGCCGTGCAGCAAGCAGCGCGCCGCGCCAGCAAGGCAGGCGCGCGCCGCGCCAAGACGCGCCCGCGCCGCGCGCTCCATGCGCCGCGCATCCTGCGCCGCGCGTTCTGCGCCGCGCATCGCGCGCCGCGCCCCTTGCGCCGTGCGCTCCGTGCACCTCCAATTGATGCCGCGCGCATTCCTAGTCCCACATGGACGCCAAAGGACCCTTCTAAGGCCCCCAAACACCTATAAATACCCATCTCATTGAGGGGAAAGCCATCCCATTCATTCTCAAGGAACTTGAGACTTCTCTGTGCTTCTCTGGATGCCATCCTTGGCCTGAATCAGATTCTCCACGATTTCTCGTTCTCAGAGATTCTGAAGCGCTTTCCGGGGACTCCCGAGTGCCGCCTCTCTTGATCGAACGATTAATCTTGAGCCCATGAGCGCTCTAACGGTTTTCGACTGAAAATCGCCTACGCGTCTAGCACCCTAGACGCGTCCACCATTTCTGACAAGAAATCGCCTACGCGTCCGGCATTTCCAACTAGGAATCGCCTACGCGTCTGTAATCTCCGCCACAACAAGGAACTCTTGACTTAGAGTCATCCACGTCTCCAAAAGAGAGAAAACACACATTCTCTCTCGCATACGCGATCTCCGAAGTTCTGAGACGTCACCGAGGACTTCTCCGCGCCTCGTCTCCTTCGTCGAGCACGTCTCTCCACCAAGGCTCCGCGCCTCATACTGCGTTACACACGCTTGAACTACGTTCTGACCTGATCCCACACACGGGTACGTAGGCAGCCGACACCCAAGGCACGGTCACCACTCCTCCTCACCCCTTTCCTCTCCCGAGAGGCGGGTTGATCGGAGAAAACCCTAGCTCGAGACTATCGAGTTCACACTCTTGGCCCGGGTGCGATCACTTGGTCCGGCCTTGGATCGAACCACTCGAGGTTTTCAATAGTTGTTCATTTTCGTGCGACAACAGAAAGCCTTTCTAGATTTTTCTTTACTTGTTCATGACAACATAAGAAAAGCCCATTGAGAATTTTCAAGTAAAATTCTATGAAATGAAATTAATCCACAAGGCCCAATGAACACATCATGGCCAAGTGATATAGGCCATCATATAACCATGTCAAAAAATTTATTGACATTCATTTCATGCTATGTCCAAAAAGACAAATTTACCCTTTTGACAATTTTCGTAAAACGTGTCTCGTTCTTGTTTTGACTTATCTTCTAGTTTAACTATTCCTACTCGATATGATTTGTGACAGTGACCTCATGGCCCAAATGAACAAAGCTTGAGCTAAACGCTTGGGCTCAAAAGTTCACAAACCTTTTCCAAGTTTAGCTTAATGCCGACTGACTCCACTAAAGAGTTGACACTGAAAATCTCTCGGTTCAAATGAATTTATTTTCTACTCAAGAATTCAACCAAATTATGATGAGCGGATCCACTGAATATTATCTATGTTTACCCTTCATGAATATCATCAGCTAGTCGGGATTTACAAAATTACCATTTTACCCTTCTAGCTGTTATTTCCTCAACTCATTTGTCGCTTGTGAATAAGTTAGAAACAATGTATTGACGAGGAGCTAACAAGTCACATTGTTTCATCCAAAAGAGTCAGGACTCAATTTGGACACTGGCCAGTTCATTTATTCACACTCCAAGGAACAAAGCATGAGGTGATATGCATTGCATTTCAGCAATCTTGTACATGAATTCCATATCTATGAGAACTTCACAAAGTTACTCATGACATCTTCATAACTTAGTACTTCACCAATAGGTCCTGTTCGGAATCACATAGTGAGTCCGAACTCTGACTTTCTCAAATGAGAATACGTAAGCTATGAAATGTCATGTCTCATTTCCGGATTAAGGTAAGCATGATGCAATTCATACGTAGTGACTTCGAGACATAAAAGGTTAAATGGTTTGTTCTTATTTTGTCTCTAGAACTGCACTGGTCAATTCAGTACCTTCGGAAGATACCTAGAAGAACTATAGAATCTCCAACTCTCCATGCCCCATAACCAGACATCATAGATTCTCCTAACAATCATACTGAGGTCAATAATCCTTTGACCCTTAGATTGCGAATATATCGTTTTAAGCAAACTACGAAGAGTTTGTTCATGCAAATCTACATTTGTCTCTTCGTAAGTTGTTAAGTTTGTTTATGGACTAAAGACTAATGTTTTATCATAAAGATTCAAACAAACAAGGAAGAATGAATGAACGTTTCAAATTTTTATTAATGAATAAGCCATTACAAGCAAGAGTCTTCGTGAGACTTTATTACATCAAATGTACAAAATAAAGACTACAACTCTTCTTGTGGGCACCATTGACAACACATTGAGAGTTGGAGACTCTATAGTTCTTCTAGGTATCTTCCGAAGGTACTGAATTGACCAGTGCACTTCTAGAGACAGAATAAGAACAAACCATTTTACCTCTTATTTCTCGAAGTCACCACGTATGAATTGCATCATGCTTACATCAATCCTAAAATGAGATATGTCATTTCATAGCTTACGTATTTTCATTTGAGAAAGTCCGAGTTCGGATTCACTATGTGATTCTTAACATGACCTATTGGTGAAGTATTAAGTTATGAAGATGTCATGAGTAACATTGTGAAGTTCTCATAGATATGGAATTCATGTACAAGATTGTTGAAATGCAATGTATATCACCTCATGCTTTGTTCCTTGGAATGTGAATAAATGAACTGGCCAGTGTCCAAATTGAGTCATGACTCTTTTGGATGAAACAATGTGACTTGTTAGCTCCTCGTCAATACATTGTTTCTAACTTATTCACAAGCGACAAAGGAGTTGATGAAATAACAACTAGAATGGTAAAATGGTAATTTTGTAAATCACGGCTAGTTGATGATATTCATGAAGGGTAAACATAGATAATATTCAGTGGATCCACTCATCACAATTTAGTTGAATTCTTGAGTAGAAAATAAATTCATTTGAACCGAGAGATTCTCAGTGTCAACTCTTTAGTGGAGTCAGTTGACATGAAGCTAAACTTGGAAAAGGTTTGTGAACTTTCGAGTCCAAGTATTTTAGCTCAAGCTTTGTTCATTTGGATCTATGAGGTCACTATCACAAATCATATCGAGTAGAAATAGTTAAACTAGAAGCTAAGTCAAAACAAGAACGAGACAAGTTTTACGAAAATTGTCTAAAGGGTATTTTTGTCTTTTTGGACATATGACGAAATGAATGTCAATAAATTTTTTTGACATTGTCATATGATGACAAATGAAATTTAAATCACACGGCCGACTTCAAATTTTGTGCATACCATAGAGAGAAAGAGGAAATTATTTTGTGCATTGATGTATGAAGATACTTGCCAAAAGAAAAAAAAAGAGGAAACAAATTTGCTCCATGGAGCATATATTTGGGCGGCCAACTAAGGAGAGAACAAAAGAGGAAACAAATCCAAGGGCTTGCATGACATGCCTTGGACGTCCAAAGAGAAAAGAGGAACCCCAATATTTGCTCATGAATATGTGATATTCTATAGAAGAGGAAACTACCTTTATGAAGGTAATCCATCCCCTATAAATAGAGGCCTCATTCTCATTGTTTTCTCATTCACATAAGTTAGAGATTGATAGCTTCTCTCTCTAGACCTTGTGGCCGCCAACTCCTCTCTCTCTCCCTAAGTTCTTTTCGTTTTTGTTTTGGCACCTAGGTCCACATTTGACCTAGTTTTTTAGCTCTTCGACTCTTAGACTTGTTCTTGAGTCGTCGTGTTTAAAAAGTGCCCACACACTAATTCCTTTCTTTCTCGAGTGATTCTTGTGATAGAAACTTTCGTGGTTGCTCGAGTTCCCGAATAAAGAAAAGAGACGAGCTGCGTGGGGAGACGAACATTTCAACCTTCCTAAGGCTTCTCAACGTTCAAGTTTCTCAAAGGTTAGTAAACAAATAATGCTCATTAATAGTTTTAATTTATATGTACTTGCTCTTTGTCTAGGTTAGTAAAAACGTTTTACTTGTTTTAAAGAAAAATTTTAAATTTCGCCGCTTGCTCGAAGCGTTAAATCTTTTCTTAACCCTAGATCATTTCCAACAAAAACATAGACGAGGCCTGGAATCTAAACAAGAGGATCGTAGCATTTTAAAGAATATATGGTAGTATACAGCAGATGCCATACTAAGAATCCTTCTAGATGTAATATAAGAGTGGAATTTTCATGATAGAATAATCTCAATAACTCTAGATAATGCCACCAACAACGACGTCATGATGAGAGCTTTACGCCTTAAGATACCCAATCAAGAGTGTCTTTTACACCAAAGTTGTGCTACCCATATCATAAACCTCATAGTGAAAGCCAGGTTTAGGCATTTCGACGAGTCTATCAGTAAGATTAGAGACGCCGTAGCTTGGATAAATAGTTCAAACCAAAGGGTAGACGACCTTAAGATGCGTTTTTAATGAACGAGCTTGACGATAGGCAATTCCACACCGATAACAGGATTAGGTGGAACTCAACATTTTTAATGTTGAATTCTTTCTTGTCCGATAGACATGTAGAGATTACACGTGAATACGTGAACAGAAACGGAGGCCATGACATAACCGAAACAGACATCACAGTGCCTAAGGTCTTACTCATTTTCTTCATGTTTTTACGATGAAACACGTGCATTGTCCGCTATTTACACACCCACATCTTATTTAGCCATAATAGTATTAAAAAAAATTGCCAAACATCTTCACGATTGCAACCATTTTAAAAATTTTCAACCATGTGTATCTATGAGAGCAACTCAATATATTGGGGAACTTCAAAAATTCCTTACTTATATGGTTTTGCATGCATTCTAGACCCCCGAATGAAATTTGGGAGTTATGTTATATTTGTACAGTATTTAAAACGTCATACTGGACAAGATTACGTTACACATGATCATGGTAGGGTCGTGGAAAAGTTTTACTCCTTTTTTAGGTTTTACCAGCGACAAGCTCCAGCATGTCCCGAGTCAAGTCCACCCCGACACTCATCGACAAGTAAAGGAATGTTTCGAGATATATCTCATTTTGCCCGAGGCGGAACTTCATCTCCAAGATCGTCACCACATCCCCAACCCACTGAAGATACGACTTCTGACAAAGCGATCGTGTTATACACCTCTCAATTTGCCTCCATAAACCAAGATGACCTCAACTTGCTATCTTGGTGGCGTTAACACGAGAACATGTTTCCGATCTTGTCGAAGATGGCTCGAGACGTACATTCGATCCCGGTTTCAACGGTGTCGTCCGAGTCTTCTTTTAGTAGCTCAGATTGCATCATTGACAATCGAAGACAGAGTTTGAAACCCAAAATGGTCGAGGCTCTCACAAATGGTCGAGGCTCTCACCATATACAAAATTTGGTGTCAACACGAATAACGTTCTCAAGAAAACATTTGTGAACATTGATCTTGTTGATAACTTTGATATGAACTTTCAAAACATGACTATTAATGAAATATTGTAATGTTTTACTCATAATATTGTTGTAATGTTTTTACTTTTTTTTTTTATTTAAAAAAAAGTTATAAATAAAGATGAAATTCAGTTTACATATTAGTATCTTCTTTTAAAATTTTAACAGTTTAGTCCCTTTCATTTACCATTTAAATTTGATTTTTTATTTTTTTTAAATTACTTAATAGAAGTTAACGGAAATGCATATTTCTATTAAACCTAATAGAAATTCCACTTCCGTTAAGCAATGGAAGACACCATTTTGCTTAACGGAAGTGCCACTTCTAATAAGTAATTGGAATATGACTTATTGGAAATGGAAGATGTAATTCCTTTCAATAGTCAGGATGAGTTGAGCTACTGATTTAGAGTTTGGTTAGAATTTTTATATTAGAGTTAACATTAATAAAAATACTATTTAAGGATTATTCGTGATACTATTATTTATTTTAGTGTATAATTTTATCATTTTAATTAAACAAAAGATACAAATTCTACATGTTTAAAAATAAAAAATTAAACACCTTAAAAAAAATCAAACAGCACCACCATTGAGAGGCAATCTTAATTCAATATTTTTCGTATCACAATTTACCAACCAAAAAAATAAGAGATCTTCACTAGTGGAACCAAATTAAAGTAATTACAAACAAGTTAAGCTACCAAAGTAATTATTATTTAAGTTCAATAGTGGAAGAAAAGGAGACGGTTTATATTATTTTACAGTGGCAGTGGCGGTGGTTAATCATCAAGAGCTCTCTTTTTTATGCAAGCGTGGCATAAATGCAGAACCTTTGCCAAAGCGCTTTCTTTCTCTCTCACTCTCAAATTACCCACTTCCTCTTCTCTCTCTCTCTCTCTCTATCTTACTCTTTTAGTACTTGAGTAAATAAAAATTCATTTATTTCATGTATTAATCTCTCGCTCTCTTTCAAAATTGCGGTGTGTGTGACAAGTCTCTTATTTTACTTCAATTTTGTATATTTGGTTTCAAGCTACGCTGTTTCCTGAGCTAAAAAACAAGAGACCCAAACAAATTCGATAAAAAGTTGGTTTCTTTTTTCTTTTCTGAGTGAACCCAGGAAAAAAAACACACTAAAGCTTGAACGGAGAGCATAGTACCAAAAGTAGCACAGAATCTGAATTGGGTATCTTTCTCTTCCTACTTTTGGTTGTTGGGTCTCACTCTCTCGCTCTCTCTTGCTCTCTCCCATCTGTGTTTCACTTTCAGAGCTGCTCTGACTAGGGTTTGAATAGGTATTTATTACGTATTTAATATGCTGAAATCAATGTTCTTTCTTTGGTTTTTAATTGACTGCTTTTAATTTTTATATATTTTGGACTCTCTTTTTAGTCTCTGTAAAAGGGTTGTCTTGGGAGAGCTTCCTTTGGTTTTGGTGTACGCAAACAAACTTGGTACTTCAAAATGTTCAGTCGTTTTGGGGCTTTGGAAATGGTAGCGATTTAACCCGTGTAATCGTCTTCTCTTTTGGCTACAAGTGTCTCTCTCTCTCTCTCTCTCTCTCTCTCTCTCTCTCTCTCTCTCTCTCGTGTTTTCAAGCTCATCAATTCAAGTGGGTAGTTAGTTTTGGCTTCACATACCATAAATTTCTTCTCTTTTTGGACCATGCCAAGTTTCTTCCTTTTCAAGTTTAAAAAGGCTCGGCATTAAACCTTTGTTCATAAATAACAATTATTGTGTCTTTTTATTTTCTTCTCTGTACGCTTGTCTTAAATTCTTGGCTAATACTATCTGAAACTAATTTAGGGTACGGAAAAATCAGAGGCTGGTCAATGCAATCCGAGGCTAAAATCCACAGGTGAAAAAGAAAAAGGACTAGCTCTGAAGTGCGTTTGAGCTTTTTGCTGTGTTCTTGGGCAATAGGAAGCTATTAGATATAGAAATGGATAATATGGGTGAGAAAGGCAAGTATGGAATGGATGAGAAGAAGGAAGAGAACAACCACATGAGCTATTCGCCGTCGGATTGGAGATTCGACGGCCCGAACTCTTCGATGGGCTTGGTGGGGCCCGGAAACTCCATGGCGCTTGTGATCGGGTCCTCATCGGCTCCCATGGCCGCCGCGGACTCGTTCGTCCCGGCCCCATGGGACCACTCTCAGAACATGGGCTTCTGCGGAGCTCTGGGAATGCTGAAAGGCGGTCTCTTCGCGTCGAGCTTGCCGGCGGATTCGGCGTTCATAGAGCGAGCCGCGAGGTTCTCGAGCTTCAACAGCGCCGCCGACATCGTGAACCCTTTCACGGGGCCTGAGAGCGTAGGGCTGTACTCGAGGCCTGCCCAGGGAAGCCCGCTCAAGAGCGGCGAGAACGAGGCCAAACGGGCCGAGAACGAGAACGAATCCGACGGGGCCGAGTTCAGCGGCGGCCGAGACGAAGAGGCTTCGGTCAATGGGATCATCCGAGGAGGGTCTAGGAAAAGGAAAAGGAACATTGGACAGGTCAGTGAAAGTTAAAGCCATGGCTTTTTGTGGGTTTTATCTCTTTTAATTGCTGATCCGAATTGGTTGTGATGCTTGTCCTATGACAGGATTCGGGCCAGCAAGCAAAAGGAGCTTCGCACGAGGATGATAATACGGAGCATAACAAAACCGGTGCGAAGAATGGGAAACAAGCTTCTGATCCGGGGAAAGAAGACTACATTCATGTTCGAGCGCGGAGAGGCCAGGCAACAAATAGCCACAGCCTTGCTGAGAGAGTGAGATTTTTTTTTTTTTTTACTCTGCGATAGTTTTTATTTATTTTTCCCTAGTTTCTTGTATGGGAAGCTTATTGGGGTTCTTCCGAAATATAGGTGAGACGAGAGAAGATCAGTGAACGGATGAAGTTTCTTCAGGACCTTGTACCCGGATGCAACAAGGTCGGTTATTTTATTTTCGCCGTTTTTTTTTTTCCGGATTGAAAACATTTTGTTACAGAAATAATTCTATGCAATACAGGTCACTGGCAAGGCGGTGATGTTAGACGAGATCATCAACTATGTCCAATCACTGCAACGCCAAGTTGAGGTATTTAGGCTTTTGAGAAAAAAATTTGGGTTATGAAGAAGTTAAATATTTGGATGAAACAATCAATGCTCGTTGCAGTTCTTGTCAATGAAGCTCGCGACGGTGAATCCGCGGCTTGATTTCAACCTCGAGAGTCTCTTGGGAAAAGATGTAAGGGCTTCTTAAAGTCTCGATCTTTTTCTTCAAATACTAACCAAGCAACGGAAAATAATTAATCTCTCCGAATTTTTCGCCTTTTTTAAACAGATGCTTCAGCCTCGGGTGATTGGCGGTTCTTTGTCTTCGTTATCGTTTGGGCCGATGGCTTACTCTTCACTTCAACCCCCACAGCAAGGGCTTGTTCACCCCGGAATCGGCAGCGCTTCTGATATACTCCGAAGAACCATTAATTCCCAATTGACACCCTTGCCCCTCGGATTCAAGGAACCCCCTCAGGTAGGGGCCTTAATTTTCTATCTAATTTTCTTTTTAATTTTTTTTTACTTTAGAAACTGTTCTAAACATTAACAAGCATGTCTTTACTACACATAGTTAGCAAACGTGTGGGAAGACGAGCTCAACAATGTTGTCCAGATGAGCTTTGGAGCTAGGACTTGTCCTAGTAGCAGCCAAGAAGCGGACGGTATGTATAGATATATAGATATAGCACGAGAGTTTTCGAATGTCTTTTTTCGGGGTTAATGAGTGATTTCTTGTGCTGTGATTCGCAGGGTCTGTACCGGACGGTCAAATGAAAGTCGAGCTTTGATATTAGCATCAAGATCTGTAGAAATACTTCGAGTAGTCGAAGAGCCTTAATATATAAAAGGTAAAGCCAATTATATTTTGCAGCACAGAGCTCTACATCAAAGCCCTGTCAAGGAAAAGCTAATTTAACAAGAGAATATTCACTCCCAACAAGAAGCAAGGCCTGGTGTTTATATAAGAGCTGTATATGCTAAGAATTATGTGATGATTTTGGATGGCAAGAATTGTATAGATTCATAGTCCAGGGAGTGAGGGAAAAATTGGGCTGGTTTGACTCTTTTGTTGTAGTCAAAGAAGAAGAAAATTTCAATGGCGATGATGATGATCTCATCTTTTGGTTTATTTTGTTGAAATACTCGATCTTTTGCTAATCATATATTCTAACAAATGTAAGCTCTCAAATTTCTTAATGGAGATTTTGATTTGTTTATATTTGATATGAATTGTTGCTCGCTGATCACCTGTTTGCTGATCTATATTTAGTTGAGAAAAAATATATATATAAAATTTGTTGACTGACCGGTAATTTAACTGACACCCTGTTTTTTTTTTCAAGAACCTTTGATGGCTCTTTTGCCTTATCTTTCTTACACAAAAAATGAATTTTATAGAATTCATGTTACCCGATTTTGTTTCAACGCAGAGTTAAAGATTGATTGTTCAGATTAACCAGTTATAAAAGTTTAAAATTGGAGAAATTGCTTAAAGTGAGTAATCTAGATGAGATTAAATAGCCCTCCCAAACATGACTAATTTTCTTCCAAATCTATGCCACAAAATTTACAATTTCGGTTCGAAGAGAAGTAGACTTGTAATGTTAGGTTATAAGAAATTGGGAGTCGCTTGAATATACTTGGACAAGACTTCTATCACAGCAGCAAAGTTGTTCGCTGTTTCCCTCGAAATGATCATCATTATCGAGGCAAAGACTTTTCCTCTGTTCGCAGGTTTGGAAAAGATTGGAGTTCTAGTTTTTGACCGAATCAGTCAATTTTACAAAAGAAAATCATAAATTCCGAAAATACTATATAGTTTTCTAAACTCGTTTTCTGTTTTTAAATTCTGTTTTCTAATTCTAATTTTTAAATTTAAAAAACGGATTTAAAATTATGTTTCAGAATATTTTAAATGTTGTTTGGTTATGTTTTCCATTCAATTGTTTTTAGATTTTAATTTAAAGTTTAAGAATTATAATATACATATATAAGGGAAATGAAATAGAAAACAACTTTTTTTTTTGTTTTATATTTTCCAACTAAATTTCAAAGCAAAAAAAACATAATTCCAAATCTGTTTTCTAAATTAATAACCAAACATGTTTTCTAGTTGTGTTTTATAAAATTTATTATTAGAAAACAGAAAACAAGATTGGAAAACAAAATCAAACAAGGGCTAACTATTTCTTTTTGCTGCAGTTTTTTCCCCCACGGTAGTCGACACGACAAGCGATCGAAACTCATTCAATTTGTTTAGTTGTCGAAAATTGTTGAGATTCATGTGAAAACGGAGAATTATTAAGCAACAAAATTTTATCGAAAAGTCGGTGGAATATAAACAATTTTTTTTTTAGTAATTAAGCTTGATTTTAGCTTTGTCTAAAAGTTAAATCATATTTAAGTGTTTGGAAAATCTATTTTTTTTTTCTAAAAATCTAAAAAGTGTTTTTAAATATTTTAACTAAAAAACTAAAAGCCACAATTTGAAGCTTTTATAGTAGTTTTAGTTTTTTGTTTGAACTTTCTTTCTCTTAACTTTTTTTTTCTCTTACACTAACTATTAATTCTAATTATCTTTATATGTTTTTATCAAATAATTTTTTTGAAGTCACCAAAATTTATAATTTATTTTTTACAATCTATAGGCACCCACTTTGATATAATTTTTATATATAAAAAAATATCTTATTATAAATATTAATTACATTTTATATAAATAATTATTACTTATAAATATTAATATATATTTTACCAAACACTAAATCAGTTTTTGCTAACCACTATAGCTATTTTACAATAGTTTACCAAACACTCATCTGTTTTTAAAACAACAGTTTTTTCGTACAACTATTCTAAAATCACTTTTTTAAAAACAAAGCTATGTCAAATGCAACAATTATTAAATATACTGCAAAAACTCCTCCAACAACCACACTTCAAATTATATAATAGTGTGTGTACCGTATCACATTAAATTTTGTGTGTTATTGTATCACAAGACAAAATAAAAAAGGGTACTTAATATATTTATTTTACTTTAGTTGATTACCAATTACACTACCAAGATAACTTAATTGTACTCTTTTATTGATTTTAATAATATAATAATAAAAAGTAATATTTTTAGTGTGAAATTTAGAGTTGTTGGAATTGAAAAAATTTGGTGTTAAAAACACACAAAAAATAATGTAATTTCACCACCAAATTTAATTTTAGAGTTGGAGTTGCCGAGTGAATCTAAGTGTTACATTAAAATTGTTTCTTAAAGGGATATTTAGCCTCTTCTACTTAATATTCATAAGCCAATATAAATAAAAATATTCCATTAATTGAATAACTTTAGAATTACTTGTCAAAGAATTTATTGACTATTTAATTCTTTTTTTTACTAGCTTAACTTTAGAAGTACACTCTAATCAACGGTTGCTCTGGCATGAAAATGTTTAATGTAGGTCTGAAACTTAACCCACTTCTTCAACAGCGAGTACATCGTACTGATCCTTGTCAAAGGGAAGGATTGTTAACATGTAACCAAACTCAGCAAAAAAAAAAATCTTGATGATGGTTTTTTCTCCAAAAATTATCTCGTTTTTTCTCTGGTTTCTGTAGTTACTCTAGGGAAAAAAAAATTAGCAGAAGTTTCTCTCTCATAGTGACAATTCACCGGCTATATTGATGATGATTTTCTGATTGGTCAGGTCAGGGTTGGAAAAAAGTTCTCATCTAGCTCTGTTGAGAGAGAGAGACAATGTCATAGAAAAAGCAGGGCAATCGATGAGCAAGACTGTGCCAATGAAAGACAAAAAGCAGCTAAACGACAAGACAGCTACGAGCCGAGAGATACACGGTAATATCATAAAAGCAACTTAGGGGAAAAAATGGAAAAACAAAAGTACAAATATCGCCATATCTGAGCGTATTTGACATTAGATTTCATGTAGCTGAAGCTGCTGAACATGAAAGGATAGTTTACCTGCTTCAGGGTCAGAGTTTTGAACATTCACAATTAATATCTTAGTCATTGAGTAGAGAGAAAAGAATTCAAATATAAGTACATACCTTTTTGTTTTGTTTAGGATTTTCCGGAAACAAAATGGATTTTGGAACAATGTTTATAAAGTTTTGAATTCATAAATAAATTCTGGAGACTACATATGTTTACGGGGCAAAGCTGGCAAGGTAGTTGACTAGTTATATTTTTTTTGGAAAAATTACAAAATAGTGTTTTAATAGGTGTATAAAAGATAATGTATAAGTTATAAACACGGCGTGTTTTAAATTATTTTAAAAATAGTATTTTTTCGAATAATAAACATTTATTTACATTATAAATGAAACTGTGAATATATAGTAAACAAATAAAGTCTAAAACAATAAACATTTTTTTTAACATAAAAAAATTATTGTTTATGAATTGAAAATACTATTTTTCATGATTAAAATTTTCGATACACTCGTCTTGCATAAGTTTAAAAAAAACGACTATAGCGTACTGTTATGGACCATTTTTCCTTCACGAGAAACGCTGCGGCCCAACCCAAAAAAAGATGTACTCGAGGCCCGGCCCAAAGGGGATCATAACAAGGCAAGGGGCCACGTCACCAGTAGTTTTATGTCTGGTGACCCCCTGACAAGTCCCATGACCAGTGGGTACGTCTGGTGACCCCCTGGCAGGTCTCATGACCAGCGGGTACGTCCGGTGACCCCCTGGCAGGTCCCATGACCCGTGGGTACGTCAAGTGACCCCTTTGGCGAGTCTGGTGACCCCCCTGACAGGTCCCATGACCTGCGAGCACGTCCAGTGACCCCCTTGGCGAGTCTGGTGACCCCCCTGACAGATCCTATGACCAGCGAGTACGTCCGGTGACCTCCTGGCAGGTCCCATGACCCGTGGGTACATCCGGTGACCCCCCTGGCGAGTCTCATGACCCCCTGGCAGGTCCCGTGACCCGTGGGTACGTCCGGTGACCCCCTTGGCGAGTCTCATGACCCCCTGCAGGTCCCAAGACCAGTGGGTACGTCCGGTGACCCCCTGGCAGGTCCCATGATCCGTGGGTACGTCCGGTAACCCCCTTGGCGAGTCTCATGACCCCCTGGCAGGTCTCATGACCAGTGGGTACGTCCGGTGACCCCCTGGCGAGTCCCATGACCCCCTACCAGGTCTCATGACCTATGGGCACGTCCCGTGACCCCTTGGTAGGTCTCGTCCGTCCCCTTCTAAACATGACCGTCCCTCCAATAATAGTCAAATGACGAGACTACCCCGACCCTCACAACTCTACTATAAATACTTGAGACGAACACGTGTCAAGGGTTGACTTTTTCTCTCTCTAACTAGACTCTGTCAAAACCCCCATTCAGCTATTTCTCTCACGAGAAACACATTTGAGACCGAAATCAAGAACAAAGAGAATCAAAGCCACTCCATTCACACATTTTCACACAAAAATGAGGAACGATCTCCTCCCATTCTCTCTAGAGTGGGAGAGATAAGTTCACTCTCTCTCAAAACCCGAGGCCTCCGAGCCAAATTATATTCCCTCTACGATCGTGTCCAAGAGCTTGAGAAACCAATTCTCTCGTTCTTCATTCGATAAGAGGAATATCTCTTTACTAATCTCACAGATTCGAATACACGTGGCCAAGTCCACTCACGTCACGTGTCCATAAGTGTTGAGCCAAAAAACGGCTTAACACGTACAATTTTCGCATCTTCTTTTTATCCCTTTCAACTGTAATTTAGCTTGATAAAATTTACTTGACATTTTAAGATTTAGAGTTAATTTTAACCAATCTAAATAATCTTATTAACCTAGTTTGAATTGTTTTTTAAGTGCCTACAACGCTCTGGGCTAAAACAAATATCAGTTGTTAACTATTGCATGTGGTCAACATTTAAATTCAGTGTCCATCTTCATTCTAGAGACTTTATATATATTCGGCTTTTCGCGTTCATCCCAATTTAGAAAAGTCATTGAGCCTTCACAAATATCCATATTGTCCGTTAGGTTTGTTGATTTTATGATATAATTAAGGAAAAATTGTACAAAATAGCAATTTTAAACTTAGTGATTAGCAAAATAGTCAAAGTTTCAACTTTTCAGCAAAGTAGCCAAATTTACGTTTTCAAAAAAATTTTGACGATTATTATAAGTAATTTATCACTTTCAAAAAAATTAATCTTGGGGTCAATTTTTTTTAAAGCCAGTTTGCTGCACATTTTGACTATTTCACTAAATTAAGACAAATCTTGACTATTTTGTAAATTCATAACTTGAAATTGACTATTTAGCTACATCACCCTTAATTTAATCTCTAAATTTTGAATATTGGTTACTTTTCATATAATAAGCTTAAAAGACAATATTATCCTTAGTGAAACAAATATCTTGCATATCGAAGTTATGTTCAAAATCTTCGTCCAAGAGTTTATTATAAAGAAGGATTTATCCAAATTATATATAGTGCCAAATCATTAAAAGCTTATCGTATATTTATATGGGCCGGAATCACAGTTTTTTTATATGGGCTCTTTAGATAAAACTCAATATATAACAAAAAAAATTTGGTACATTTTAAATAAATATGCATGAGATTTTATTAAAAATTCAAAAAAAAAAACATTATAGTAACTAATCCTTAATGATTACAAATAAACCATCAGACTTTAATGACGTTAATGAAATGCTAAAAAAACCTAAGCAATGGCACCGTAATAACTACTTATTTAAAATTTACAAAAAAAAATTGTTATTTAACAAATTTTCAAATTTTGGGATCTTAGCTATTTATAAAGGGTCCAATGGCGCTATCTAGCCATATAAAATATTAGAAGTTTTCAAATAGCCAACGTTTCGTTAATTTTTGGTTAATAGCCACGTAAATCTATTTACGCTATCAAAATGATGATAAAAACGCAGAGTATATTTATAGTAAATAACGTTGGCTACGTAATATTATGCTATTCACGAAGCATTTTGGCTATTTACGAAAAATTTACAAAACGTTGGCTAAAACGCAAACGCTTATGTTTATGTGGCTTATATCGCTAAATAATTGTTAAATTAAAGCATCAAATTTTGTAAGCATAAAAAATGTTTGTGACATTTTACGGAAATGCATGAGATAAGTTTGATTGATTTAAAGCATTTAAGATTGTACCATTTTATCCAAACACAAGGGAAGTATGATGATACAGACAGGTAAATATATGAGCATACGGATAAAAAAAAAATCCAGGAAAAAAATGTGTATTCACTTTCAAGTTTAAACTGTCCTAACACAATGTATAACGATTTGGTATGAGTCCATATAGCGGTGAAGTTTTACCACAGTAAAAAAGATTGTCCAATCCAAAAGAACGTAACAAAAAGCACTCAAAGAGAGTATAAAACGATATTCACATATCAAAACAATCATAATGTGACATTATGGATCCTCATTGACCTCTTTGTTTGGCTATTTCTTCTCCATCTTTATGTTGGCTCTGCATGTATAAAATTCAGAGCCCAGCTCTTATTAAATTGAAACTCCAAAGTGACCATTTTTTTTTGTATACCAGCCTACCCAATAAAAAGAGGAAACAAAAAAACCCTCTATCCACGAGGTAGATGATTTTAACTTATCTGGTAAACTTAATTTACAAAAGTAATATCTTCAACATCTTAACTAGAAAAACACTATTAAGACATGGCAAAAATTAAACACGAAAAGTGATATAAACATACATATCAAATATAAGAAACAAAAAGTCCCTCTACTCAAACAGTAATTGCAATTTACATATGATGGTTAATTTAACTTATCACGATGTTACGATGATTTAAAAAAAAAAAAAGAAAAAAAAAAGGTAGACACTAGTTTTTCATTAACCTTGATTTATTTAGTTTATTTAATTTTTATGATGATTAATTTAATTTATTATGATGATAACTTAAATTTACTTAATATTAATGTTAATTGCTAGCATGAAGCTCTATTAAAAATACACTAATGTTGATAAACATTGGTTAATATAATTTACGACGATTTCTCAGGAAAATTATTGTCTATGGAATGTGGCTGTTTTGGAATTTTGTAGAGTTGGATTATATTTTTTTTATTTTTGGGCTATTTAAAGTTTAAACATATTTTTTTTTGTATAAAAACAAAATACGAAATAAAGCGAGGAACTAATTTTTGGCATATCGCAAGTTAATACAAAAAAATGCATAATTTTTTTCAAACCAAATTAGCTAATAAAATGTCATTTTAATTATGTGATATAGTTTTTTCAGTTACTTTCGGTTTTAAGCAGAAATAAGCCTTTACTCGCAATTCCGATGATAAAATAGAAATAAAACAAGATTTATACCTGGAGTTGAGTGCATATCTGAATGAGATCGGGCAAAGGAGCGGAGTCGCCGAAGTTGGTCTCGACGAAGTGGTAAGCAACTCCGCTCCTCCCACTCCCGATCACGAAAAGCCCGCCTTTTATTTCCCCTTGTCCCTTGAAGTTCTGTTTCAACCCCATTCCTTTGGCGCGCTTGTAATTTGCAAGCGCCCTCGGATTCAGCACAAACCCCGACAAGAACTTGTCTCTCATCAACTCTCCTCCCCCGAGGGCTCTGAACAATTCCTTCTTCGCGTCAAGCAAAACCGCACCGCCCCAGTACCGCGGCCAGAACTCGCTCACCTGATCGCACCGTCAAATCACACTCTTGTCTTTTGTCGCTCTAACGTTGTTCGAGAAAATAGTCATCACTGAAAATAGACATACCTCGGATTCTATGTTCTCGTGGAGGACCGCGTATAGTTGGATCCCGAGAGAGTCGAAAGCCTTCTTTTTCGCGAAGAGACTGTGCGCTTCAGCTCTGCACATTACGCACCTGCGTATTGGAAGTTTTAGCAGACAATCTCTGAACTATAGTTATCTTCATGAAATCGTTTACCAAAATCACCTATAACATAACTTACTAATTTTATAAACTAAACGAATTATGTTCCGACCTAAAATACTGATTAAAACATAAAAGAACTTTATATTTTTTAGTAAGATTTTTTTTTTAAATGTGTTTTATGTTGTATAGGTTTTAAGTAAAATAATTCGAAAGCAATAGGTTGATGATCATTTCGCTCAAAAGATCATATATATAGTTCATAGTCTATTTGTGCCTTTTATTTAAAATAATTCTCCATTGAAATTAGTAACAGAGAGAGAGAGAGAGAGAGAGAGAGAGAGAGAGAGAGGATCACCCAGGCCGCCGAATGCAGAGGAGCAACACGGGTTTGTCCCGCCAGAGCTCCGAGGCTTTCATGGGCGGTGACGTGGACTTAACGAGCCGGTCCGTCCCGATCTTGTGCTCCGGCGCGAGTCTCTGAACCGACACGTTCTCGATGACCGAGTACGGAGCAACCTGATTGACCACCGCCGGGGCTTTCACGCAGCCGCACGCCCTGCTCTCGGCGGGACCCGCAGCCACGACCCCACCAAAGGCCTTTCCTCCGTCCCCGCCGCGGGGCTCCGTGTTGCTCTTCCTCTGACCCGCCGATGAGACGGGTTCAGCGCACGGCCCGGCTTTGTCCGTGAACCGTGCCACGTGGCCTCTCTTCATGCCAAACTGGGACGAGAGCTCCGCAGCGCTCACGCAGAGAAGCTCGGGCACGCTCTTCCCCGATTCCTCGAGCTTCTCCGCGTATTCCATCAGAGACCTCTCGTGAAGATAGCACCGGATTTCAAGCGCGTCCTAGCCAGATATGTAAATTATGGGATAATATGTAAGGGGAAAAAAAAAGTAAGAAGTACATAATTTTTTTTTTTTTTGGGGCCATGTTCATGGAAAGACAGCAAGGTTACAAATAGGAAAGGAAACCTTTTGTTGCTGTGTCATGTTCATGGAATTCATGTCGTCGCCGGTCATGATCTTCAGCGTCGGTACGTCGTCCCAGCCTTCTTCCAACAACTTGGGAACGAGTCCTTTCAGGATTCCGTTGCCAACGAACTCTTCGATGGAAAAAGAAGCCATTGTTGCTGTTACTAAACACCAGATGAAAATCAGACTGGTTTTTATAGCGAGTTATGCTATGTGAAACGTCTTTCAGCAATATGTACCACAATGGCGTGTTTGTTCCTTGTCTTAATTGTTCAAACCACTCCAACTAAGATCTCTTGTTAGAGTCAACCATTTATTATTATTATAATTAAAACCAGGTCTTATCGGTATTCGTAGAAGAAGCTAAGTTTTACTTTGCACCTCTCCAAAATGTGTTTTATTGATTGAATACTACGTGACAACCAAGTACCAACCCTTGACTGGGTCAGAGAAAGAAGAAGTCACAGAATAGGATTATGTGATGTGCAGACTTAAATTATTGATGGGTGATGAGATTAGGCAATGTTAATAATAATAATAACCTTATCTCCAATTTTTTCATGTATTTCGGGCTTGATTAGTCTGTATTCTTCTATATCTAGGAATATTTAGTCGGAAGACTCCTTGAAATTTAGACCAGATTTACGAAATTAGATTCACAGATTTTGAATCAATGACAAACGACAAGTCAAATTCCCAGACATCCCAGACATTTTCGTCAATAATTTTGTCGTTTATAATGGTCATTAGTTATGTACTTCAACTAAAAATAAATCGAGCAGAACTGTTTCGATATAATAACTTATAACAGAGAAAATTCATTCTCCCTAAACGACGCATTGTAAGTTCCGTGGGCTCTTCAGCTTAATTTGGCAACTAAAAGAGAAAAGTATCATGAAATTCTCTACAATTAAAAATGGGTAGTGTTTGGTACATTGACTACTGATTATGTAAGTCGATGATGGTGTTTTATGTTGGCCAAATACGTGATTAAATTTTTTATTGGTGAATTTCACTAAATAAATTTTGTATTCCAAATTAAAAGTTCTAACAAGAAATAATTCAGAAGGGTGGAAGATAAAATAAATAAATATATTTATTTAAAACGTTCTAATGGATTGTAAACATAAAATAAATTTAAAACAGTTTATTGAAAGCATAAAAAAATATTCGTAAGACAGGAATCTTCCTGGAGCATATAAGATTAGAAAATAAAGTCAGAATTCTGATCGCAAGAAAATGTTCTAAGAAACACATCTTCACCCCGAAGGACATGGATAAAAATTACTTCGATTCCAACAATACTTTTTTCAGTACAATTACGGGCAATTATTGTGTGCCGGATTTTTTAAGCCGAGCATATTTTCTTTTAGGCTATTTGAACACTTTCTCACTACATATGGCGACTTGGCGAGTGTAAAGTTTGCATAGGATGTTTGTATAAGAGTGAAAACGGGGACCATTTGTCATATAGCTAAAGTGAGTCCCGAGAGAGATTTCTTGTGGTAGGATCCAACGTCTGGCTTTCCGGGGGTTCCGGTCGGGTTTCCCCGAACCGGAGGAGACCGGGACGGGACATGCAAAACCGTTCTCGTGAACTGAACCCGGTCGAATCCCGATCGAACCGGACCAGAACTCTCGGGATCGGGTCCCGTTTTGTCTTTAAATATTTTGCTCCTCATTTCGCGAAACCCTACTGTCTCAAGGAAGAAATCAGCGAATCCCGTCCCGATCGAATTCAGTTTATTTGCTACTTCATTTGCTCAAATCCCGGCCAGATCCCGCGAATTCCGGTGTTTCTGGTGTGCGTCCCGCCGGATCTCTCTCAGCGGAAGCCATTTTTGTCCAGATCCCGGGGAACCCGAGAGGTATCATCTGAGTTTTTCATTTTTTAGGATTTTTTTCAATTTTTCTTATGAATTGATGATTATTGTGATGATATTGTTGAATTTTAATTAATTTCGAGATTATTTGATTATTGTCATGATGAAGTTGAATTAAAATGTTGATTACAATTAATTTGATGATTATGTTGATTTTTGTCATGTGAATTGATGATTATTGTGATGATATTGTTGAATTTTAATTAATTTCGAGATTATTTGATTATTGTCATGATGATGGTTTTGAAATGTTGAATTAATCTTCGTTAGATTATGAATTGATGATTATTGTCATGATTAAGTTGAATTACTTGAAATGTTGATTAAAATGAATTTGATAATTATTATGATGGTTATATTGAATTGAAATTAATTTGATGATGGTTATAATGAATTTGAAATTATTATGATTATGAAGTATGGAGTCCGACCCGGCATACAAGTATTGCGAGCCCGTCGAAGGACGGCCGAATGCAAGCAAATGCAAATTTTGCGGGTACATCATTGGCGGTGGTGGAATCACTCGTGTGAAAAATCACTTGACGAACATAGAGAAGACAAAAAGTGTGTAGATGTGCGACAAGGTTCCTCATGAAGTACAGGAGGAAATGCGGGAGTTACTCTACGTACGCTCTCAAAAGAAGAAGGAACGTGAGATTTTGTGTGAGTCGATGCGAGCTGACCTCCGAAAAAGTCTAGGGGACTCTGACGAAGAAATAGACGAAGGTACCGGTGGATCTTCGGGGTCCTCTGATCCAAGAAGATCGCACTCCAGGGTCAAGAGGTTGGCCAAAACCGTCGACCGATTCTTCATTCACAAGTGACGAGACACTCAAGACACTCCCGTATAATTAATTACTAACTAGTATGCTTTATATTTTATCGTACGTGTTGTAATCAAGGTTTGACTTTATGTTGAATTTTATCTTGGTTTGAACTTTGTGTTTTATATTTTATCGTACGTGTTGTAATCAAAGTAATTTAGTTTTGCAAAATATGAAAAATTTGAAAAAATATGTTTATTTTGGCAAAATATTTGTCTGAATACCCTTCGGGTTCCTACATTTTTTTTCCGGCGGTTTCCTCTACAGTAAACGATTTTCTACTAGTACCGGTTTCCTTTTTTTTGTCTGAATACTCATCGGTTTCCTCTCCGGTACGCGGTTTCCCCCCAAAATTTGGGTCCCGGTATGATAACGGTAAAGCGATCCTTGGTAGGATCTTGAAATTGCAATCAGAATACAGTGGAACTGTTTTCTACTGGACCAGTCCTCGATGTGTGAGTGGTATGATTAGGTAACCAATCTCTGAGTTCATTTAATATTATATCTATGTTTTCCTTGTAATCTCAGTTCCAGCGTTTCCGTGAATGTTGATGAGTACGGGAATGTTTGTTGTTCTTTGCATGGATTTCATTAGAGAAGGCGATTCCTTGGTCTTCCTCCTTTGCTCGACGGTCGTATCTATGTTCGGTGCTACCTAAATTGAATTCTCATACCAATAGAACAACACGTCGCGGGCAATAGTATCACAGTTTCGTGTTTCGAACACAGCCTCGGTGACACTGCTTCGTGCCGAACTGTTTTTTTTTTTTTTTTTTTTTTTTCATATCGGCCCACTGACTTACAAAACCAGCTCCAAAATAAAACAGAGAACTGAGACAAGCAGCGTGTACCCTAGATCCACTCGGGTGTACCCAAAACTACCCGAGTTTAGTTTGGCACGCATATTCAAAATCCATGGGACCTACTGCGGCCTTGGCACCGTTAGGATTCTATTCTGGCCTTAGGAGTTAGAGTACTTGTAATAATTAGTAGTTAATTACAGGGTGATTTTTGAATAATTTGCGATACATTAATCTATATACAGAAGATGGAATTAATCATTGGGAGAAGAAAAGTAGAATGGAAGGAAGCCAAGGTTTTATGGAGAATTCTGAGCGTGCCAGAATACCCGTTTATAATGTTGTAATTCCTATCATTTTATCGAAGAATATCAATGGGTTCTCACCAGATTCACATAACCAGCTTAAATACTGTGTATTTAGGCTAAAAGAGAATAAATACAAAGTCACCTGGGAATGAAATTCAAATCAAGTCAGTTTACTGGTTGTCTATCCGAGTGATGAAGTATCCATTGAAAAAGGCTTCGGCGCAGAGTTTCCATACCTTGAAATCGCTGCCTTCCGATGAACGGAATGGAATGTGGTAGTATGCTGGTTTTCTTTGTATCTTTGGGAAATTTAACATAAAAATTGACTGGATCAGACTTTTGCAGTTCAGCAAACTCAAATAACAACCATCAATTCAAGTCAAATTAAAAATATCAAATCATGAAACAAAAAAACATGATCAAGTATTGTAATAATTAGTAGCTAGTGAAAAGGTGATTCTAGGATAACTAGTGACACATTAATCTATAAATGGAAGATGAAATTCATCATTCGGAGAGGAAAAATAGATAGGAGGGAAGGAGGCAAGGTTTTGGGAGAATTCCAAGTGTGTCAGAATACCCGTTCATATGTTGTAATCCCTATCATTTTATCGAAAAATATCAAAGGTTCTCTTCATATTCACAGAACCACCAGCCTATACATAATTTCATGTTTAACCTGTTCACTTGTATTGCTATTATTTGAAAAAACATTGAATCGCGTACCGAAGAATTATGAAGCGACAAAAAGATTCCTCTTGTACCATTCTAGACCCAACGAACGTGCACTACACTCGTCTACCCTTGATACTTTCCATCGCACTCCTCCGTAGTAACATAAGACCCTGAAATTTTGAGTTTACATCAAACATCATAATTTTATTTATTCTTTTTCATCCTGAATGGACTATACATACAACGGTCATATAGTTGAAAACAAAATGAGATGTCCGACGAAAGAGCCGCCGATAAAGAGCAATATCTCAATTTTTTTTTTTTTTTTTGGTCTGGAGAAAGTTTTCTCGAGAAACCAACTAACTTAACATATAAACAGCTAAAATGCACCCAAGAAAGAAGAACCTTTTATAACGTTAAAAAGCTTAAGGAAACCAACTGCATAGAAGATGGAGTTAGAGAGTTGGATTACCATAATAAGCAGCTAAAAATGACTGTGATCTTTATTAGATCTGCTCAAGAAGCAAGTAAATGTGCTCTCCAATTACGGACTCGGCTAAGAGAGAATAAATACACGGTCACCTGCAATCAGAGCGGGAATGAAATGCAAATCAGGTCAGTTTCTTGGTTGACTATCTAAGCGTAGAAAGTACCCATTGAAAGGGTTCTTCTAGCGTCTCCATACCTTGAAATCGTGACCTCCAAAAACACAATGTATATTGATTTTCTTTATGATGAATGGAATGGTAACATATTGGTTTTCTTTGCATTTTTGTGGAATTCAAATAACAGAAAATATATCTCTAACTAAAAAAAAATTGACTGGATCACACTTTTGCAGTCCAGCAAACTCAAATAACAATCATCTACTCAAGTCAAATAAAATAAAATCAGAAAGATAAAAAAAAACATGATCAACTGTTGTATATCAGTATCAAAAGTTCTTCAAACCGATCCGTAAATCTTCCATAACACTCCGGATCCTGCTCGACATTGCGGAGTAGAGACATCTCTGAGCCGCCTCATCGAGCCCATCTGGAGTGGAAGGCCAACCGAGAAGCGGTAATCGAAAACCCCGAGCCTCCGAAACCGCAACCGCTTTCATAGCAGGAAGGTCAAACTCGATGGGAAACCCGACGAGGATCCGAATCTTCTTGTTGCACAGAGGAACGAAAGGCCTTCTTCCAAACATGAAATCCTCAGGCATTACGCAGTGAAACCCGTGGTGGACGATCGGAATAACAATTGGAGTGACCGGAGACCGAACGACTAGGCTGGCCGTGCCCCACTTGAGGCGGCGGATCGGAGCCACGTCGTCCTGCGACACATTGCCCTCCGGGAAAGTGTGGAGCCACTCTCCCCGGGCGAGCTTCTCTACGGCCGCGTCCATGTGGGGCTGGTAGATCCCGCCGCCACGTGTCACGGGGAGGCATTTCCCGGCCCTGAAGAACCGTCCGTAGAGGGGGTTTCGGAAGCAGATGTCCTCGGCGGCGAGGACCCACCTGGCTCTCTCGGCGTCGCAGATTGGGAAGGGTTTGAAGCCCCAGAGGAGAGGGTCGTCCATCGTCGACATGTGGTTGCTCACCGTCACTAGAGGGACTCCACGTGTCCTTCCGACGACCGCTCTGAGAAGCTCGCCGCCGTTGATAACCGTCGTGCGGTTCAGATACGATGTCCACAGCTTTGCTACCGCGCCGACTCCCAATATTATCCCCCGTCTCAGCCACATCTCTCCCCCTCCCCGATCCCCCCCTTTTTTTTTCTTCTCAATTCACTCGCATTTCTTCTCTTCTTCAATTTGCCAAAGAGTATCGCATTGTAAATATCTTAAAATTGAAGCAACTTTTTCACATTTAAGCCATCTCTTGTAAATTGGCTCAATAAAGCTAATGAGCTCTAAAAATAATCTATTGATCCAATAAAATTTTGTTGAGTTGTAATTCGATAATATTGATATGTTGGACCCCTTTAGCAAAGAAGGGTATTAGCACTGGCGGACTCAGGTAGAGGTATGATGCCTTGACCCCTCCTCCGACTAGAAGGTTAAGCCCAACCCTCCTCCGACTAGAAGGTTAAGCCCAAATAATCTTCAGTCAAATTTTTTAGGCAGTTTTCCAAAATTAAGAGTAAAAAAAATGCAAATGACTTTTTTGGACTTTCTTTTAAAATGGTCACAAATAGGACTTTTGACACTTTTTTTTCATTTATGTGATTACCATTATATCTTTATTTATTTATTTTTTGTAAATATCAATGTCTCATGGATCACACTCTCACATACTCCCCCACTCTCTCTCTCTCTCTCTCTCTCTCTCTCTCTCTCTCTCTTCTTTGTTCTTATATGTTATAATAAAGTACACATAAATAATTAATAAAATAGACACATTTTTTTTATGAAATTAGTTTGATTTAACTTCCATGAAAATAATAAAATACACACATAAATAATTAATAAATTAGACACATTTTTTATTTTTATGAAATTAGTTTGATTTAATTCAATGAAAATATTAAAGTACACACATAAATAATTAATAAATTAGACACATTTTTTTATTTTTATGAAATTAGTTTGATTTAAATTCCATGAAAATAATAATGTACACACATAAATAATTAATAAATTAGACACATTTTTATTTTTATTTTTATGAAATTAGTTTGATTTAATTCCATGAAAATAATAAAGTACACACATAAATATAATGTGGAAAATAAAATTATAAAAATATAATGTGTAAATAATGTGTCATGTATTGTGAAGTGTTGTTGACACACATTAATTTTTACAATTTCATCATTTCAAATGAGAAAAGAATGTTAATAGTCTAAACATATGAACATAGGTGAATGATGTTTACTTACCTAGAAGATTATGAGGAAATAATGTGTCTTGTATTGTGAAGTGTTGTTGACACACATTAATTTGTACAATTTCATCATTTCAAATGGAAAAAGAATGTCAAGTAGTCTAAACATATGAACATATGTTAATGAGGTTTAACGTCATGTCGTCCGACATGTTGTTTTCCCCTCTAACTTATCCTTAATGTGGAAATTGATTGATAACTCATGTATTAGCGTTGTTAGTCCTCCAAATCAACTCATTTAACAGTCTAGAAGCAAGTTTATGAGGACCAAACGAGATCAAAGGAACAAAAGAGAGCATGTTTCATGTAATTGACACGTATATCTGAGAATTTGTGACTTCTATGCCACAAAAAAATGGGGATTTCGTGACTTTCCTGTCATGAAAAATGGGGATTTCGTGACTTTCCTGTCACGAAAAATTGGGATTTCGTGACTATCATGTCACGAAAAATTGGGATTTCGTGACGTATCTATCACGAAACAAACTCTTCAAGTCACGAAACAATACGTTTTCATGACATTTCAGTCACGAAATTGGATACTTTGATGAAATTTAATGAGAAATCTCTCTTTTATTTCATTAAATACGTCTTAACGGACCAATGGTTGTTATAAATATAAAAATAAAAAATTGAAAAAATACATGGTAAGTCAAACTCTACTTACTTAGAAGATCATGATGAAAGAATGTGTCATGTATTGTGAAGTGTTGTTGGCATACATTGATTTGTACCATTTCATCATTTCAAACGAGATCAAAGGATCGAAAGAGAGCATGTTTCACGTAATTGGCTCGGATTTCGTGACTTCTCTTCCACGAAATTCTGAGAATTCGTGACGTATTTGTCACGAAAAATGGGAATTCGTTACCTTTATGCCACGAAAAATTAGAATTTCGTAACTTCTATGTCACGAAAAATGGGGATTTATTTTACACATGTCACCTCTTTGTCACGTAAATTAGAATTACCTTTATGTCACCTTTACACACATAAATAATTAATAAAATAGACACATTTTTTTATTTTTATGAAATTAGTTTTTAATAAATAATCACACGAAAACAATAAAATTTTGTGACTTTCCTGTCACTAAACAAATGGATTCGTGACTTTCATGTCACAAAAAATGGGGATTTCGTGACTTTTCTGTCACGAAAAATGGAGATTTCATGACTTTCCTATCACGAAACATTGAGCTTTCGTGACGTAGCTATCATGAAAAAAAAACTCTTCAAGTCACGAAACAGTACGTTGTCGTGACATTTCAGTAACGAAATTGGATACTTTTATGGAATTTAAAGAGAAATCTCTCTTTTATTTCATTAAATACGTCTTCGGGGACCAATGGTTCTTATAAATATAAAAATTAAAAAATTGAAAAAAATACATTGTAAGCCAAGCTCTATTTACTTATAAGATCTTGAGGAAAGAATGTATCTTGTACATTGTGAAGTGTTGTTGACATACATTAATTTGTACAATTTCATCATTTCAAATGGGAAAAGAATGTCAAGTAGTCTAAACATATGATCATAAGTTAATGAGGTTTAACGTCATGTCGTCCGACATGTCGTTTTGTCCTCTAACTTATCTTTAATGTGAGAATTTATTGATAATTCATGTATTAGCGTTGTTAATCCTCCAAATCAACTCATTTAATAGTGTTGAAGAAAGTTTATGAGGACCGAACGAGTTCAAAGGAGCAAAAGAGAGCATGTTTCACGTAATTGACTGGGAATTCGTGACGTCTTTGTCACGAAAAAAATGGAAATCCGTGACTTCTATGTCACGAAAAATTAGAATTTCGTGACTTCTATATCACAAAATATTGGGATGTCGTGACTTATTTGTCACGAAAAATGGGGATTTCGTGACCTTCCTTTCACGAAACATTGGGATTTCGTGACTTCTATGTCACGAAAAATTGGGATTTCGTGACTTCTATGTCACGAAAAATAGGGATTTCGTGACTTATTTGTCACGAAAATTGGGGATTTTGTGACTTTCTTGTTATGAAAAATGGAATACTTTGATGGAATTGAATGAGAAATCTCTTGTTTATTTTATTAAGTACGTCTTATGTGACCAATGGTTGTTATAAATATAAAAATAAAAATAATTGAAAAAATACATGGTAAGTCAAGCTCTGATGTGTCTTGTATTGTGAACTGTTGTTGACATACATCCATTTGTCCTATTTCATCATTTCAAATTAATGGGACAAAGTGTCAAGTAGTCTAAAACAAATGAACATATGTGAATGAGATTTAAAGACATATCGTCCGGCATGTCGTTTTCCCCTCTAACTTCTCCTTAATATGGGGATTTATTGATAACACATGTATTAGGACTGTTAGTGTTGTCAATGGTGCCCACAAGAAGAGTTGTAGTCTTTATTTTGTACATTTGATGTAATAAAGTCTCATGAAGACTCTTGCTTGTAATTGCCTATCTATTCATTAATAAAGTTGAAACGTTCATTCATTCTTTCTTTGTTTGAAGCTTTATGATAAAACCTTAGTCTTTTAGTCCATAAACAAACTTAACAACTTACGAAGAGACAAATGTAGATTTGCATGAACAAACTCTTCGTAGTTTGCTTAAAACGATATATTCGCAATCTTAGGGTCAAAGGACTATTGACCTCAGTATGATTGTTAGAAGAATCTATGATGTCTGGTTATGAGGCATTGAGAGTTGGGGACTCTATAATTCTTCTAGGTACCTTCCGAAGGTACTGAATTGACCAGTGCACTTCTAGAGACAAAATAAGAACAAACCATTTAACCTCTTATGTCTCGAAGTCACTATGTATGAATTGCATCATGCTTACCTTAATCCTGAAATGAGACATGTCATTTCACACCTTAGTATTCTCATTTGAGAAAGTCAAAGTTCGGACTCACTATGTGATTCCGAACAAGGCCTATTGGTGAAGTACTAAGTTGTGAGTCTGTCATGAGTAACTTTGTGAAGTTCTCATAGATATGGAATTCATGTACAAGATTGCTGAAATGCAATGTATGTCACCTCATGCTTTGTTCCTTGGAGTGTGAATAAATGAACTGGCCAGTGTCCAAATTGAGTCCTGACTCTTTTGGATGAAACAATGTGACTTGTTAGCTCCTCGTCAATACATTGTTTCTAACTTATTCACAAGCGACAAAGGAGTTGAGGAAATAACAGCTAGAAGGGTAAAATGGTAATTTAGTAAATCCCGACTAGCTGATGACATTCATGAAGGGTAAACATAGATAATATTCAGTGGATCCGCTCATTATAATTAGGTGAATTCTTGAGTAGAAAATAAATTCATTTGAACCGAGAGATTTTCAGTGTCAGCTCTTTAGTGGAGTCAGTTGGCATTAAGCTAAACTTGGAAAAGGTTTGTGAACTTTTGAGTCCAAGTGTTTAGCTCAAGCTTTGTTCATTTGGGTCCATGAGGTCACTGTCACGAATCACATCGATAGGAATAGTTAAACTGGAAGCTAAGTCAAAACAAGAACGAAAATAGTCAAAAGGGTATTTTTGTCTTTTGAGACATATGATGAAATGAATGTCAATAAATTTTTTGACAAGTTCATTTGATGACTTAATGTCACTCGGCCATAACTTGATTATTGGGCCTTGTGAATTAATTTCATTTCATAAGAATTTTATTGAAAATTCTTAATGGGCTTTTCTCATGTTGTCATGAACAAATGAAGAAGCTTCTAGAAGCTCCTTCTAGATGAGAATAGGCGCCCATAATACCCAAGGAAAGAGAGTTTATTTTGTGCATAAATGTATTTAGATACTTGCCAAAAGAAGAAGAGGAAACAAATTTCCTCCAAGAGGAAAGTGGGAATCGGCCAAGTGAGAGACAAGGCAAGGCCTTGAACAAAATAGGAAAGAAATCAAGGCTTCTAGAAGCCTTGTGTTGGCCGAGTGTCTCAAAGGGAAAAAGAGGAAATTGCTCATGAATATGTGATATTCTATAGAAGAGGAAACTACCTTATTGAAGGTGAGACCTCTCCTATAAATAGGAGCCTCATTTCCTCACATTTCATTCATCCAAGTTTAAGAGATTTGAGAGACTCTCTCTCTAGAACTTTGGCCAAAAATCCTCTCTCTCTCTCTCTAGTTTATTTTCGATTTTTTCTTGTCTTGGCACCTAGGTCCTCACTCGACCTAGTGTTTAGCTCTGCGACTTCGAGACTCGTTCTTAAGTCGTAGCGTTTAAAAGTGCCCACTCACTGATTCCTTCTTTTCGAGTGATTTTGTGATAGAAACTTTCGTGGTTGCTCGAGGTGCCGAGGAAAGAAAGAGAGACGTGCTGCGAGGGGAGACGAGCGTTGCGAACTTTCCAAAAGCTTCTTCAAAGTTCAAGCTTCAAGAAAGGTTAGTAAACTCTTAGCTCATATTGATTTTTAATTACATGTACTTGCTTCTTTGTCTAGGTTAGTAAAAACTGTTTTTACTTGAAAAGAAATTTTTTAAAATTCCGCCGCTTCCCGAAGCGTTTAATCTTTTTCTTAAACCCTAGATCAATTCCAACAGTTAGTCCTCCCAAATCCACTCATTTAACAATTTAGAAGCACGTTTATGAGGACCAAACGAGATCAAAGGATCGAAAGAGAGCATGCTTCACGTAATTGGCTCGGATTTCGTGATTTCTATATCACGAAATTATGAGATTTCGTGACGTATTTGTCATGAAAAAATTGGAATTCGTGACTTATATGTCACGAAATATTGAATTTAGTGACTTCTATGTCACGAAACAAATGGAGATTAGTTTTATGAAAGACACATTTTTTTTTTTTATCATTTCAAATGGGAAAACAATGTCAAATAATCTAAACATATGAACGTAGGTTAATGAGGTTTAACATCATGCCGTCCGGCATGTCGTTTTCCCCTCTAACGTATCCTTAATGTGGGAATTTATTGATAACTCATGTATTAGCGTTGTTAGTCCTCCAAATCAACTCATTTAACAGTCTAGAAGCAAGTTTATGAGGACCAAACGAGATCAAGGGAGCGAAAGAGAGCATGTTTCACATAATTGGCTCGGACTTTGTCAGGAAATTCCGAAAATTCGTGACGTCTTTGCCACGAAAAAAATGAGAATTCGTGACTTCTATGTCACGAAAAATTGGAATTTCGTGACTATGTCACGAAAAATTGGGATTTCATGACTTATTTGTCTCGAAAAATTGGGATTTCATGACTTATTTGTCACGAAAAATTGGGATTTCGTGACTTATCTGTCATGAAAAATTGGAATTTCCATGAAAATAATAAAGTACACACATAAATAATTAATAAAATAGACACATTTTTTATTTTTATGAAAATAGTATGATTTAATTTCAATGAAAATATTAAAGTACACACATAAATAATAAATAAAATCGACACATTTTTTTTTATATTTTTATGAAATTAGTTTGATTTAATTTTCATAAAAATAATAAAGTACACACATAATACTAAATAAAATAGACGCAGATAAATCACGAAACAATAAAATTTCGTGACTTTCCTGTCACGAAATAATCAATCGATATAAAGTGAAATCACGAATATAAAGCCAATTTTGATATGATTTTTCAAGGTTACATATCTACTCTCATATCTGGCATTACATTTTTAATCATAGAAAAATATGTAATCCAAAAGCTCGAAACTTTCACAACTCATAAGTAAATGCAAATGCAATCAATCAAATTTAAAATCACTTATACACATTTACAAACACAGACAGTATTTATATATATATATAGAGATAGAGAGAGTAAGATTACGATTTACGGATAAGCGACGAAAGAGAGACTCTTAGAGTCCCATCGGAACGGAACGACGCCGAATTGAACCACGGCGAACTTCTCAGCCGAATCCTTCACCTTGAGGTACCTCACGTCGGACCGGTCGAACTCGAAGCACTCCAACCACGACGCGCTCATGATTCCGGTCATCTCGATGTCGATCGCCACGAAATCTGCCGTCCGTACAAGGCGGCGAAGCTCCACCAACGCCGCCGAGAATTTCGATTTCGCCACCTGCTTCGCCGGAAAAGCCGCCGCTGCCGCCTCGGAAGAAGAAGAAGAAACTGCGCTCGTGATTCCGGTCATCTCGATGTCGATCGCCACGAAATCTGCCGTCCGTACAAGGCGGCGAAGCTCCACCAACGCCGCCGAGAAGTTTGATTTCGTCACCTGCTTCGACGGAAAAGCCGCCGCCGCCGCCTCGGAAGAAGAAGAAGAAACTGCGCTCGTGATTTCGGTCATCTCGATGTCGATCGCCACGAAATATTTCGTCCGTACAAGGCGGCGAAGCTCCACCAACGCCGCCGAGAAGTTCGATTTCGTCACCTGCTTCGCCAGAAAAGCCGCCGTCGCCGCCTCGGAAGAAGAAGAAGAAACTGCCGATGAGCTGAATGATTCGGCGGCGCGTGAAATGAGAGAGAGGGTTTGGGATGACATTGAGGTTTTAGGGGTTTAATGATTTGAGGGTTTGTACAACAAATGTCCCCTCAATTTATGTTTTATCACTACAATGTATTAATTTGATATAAATTGTTTCAAGGAAAAAAATATATTAAATGAAATATAAGGAATTGTAATTAAAAAGTAAAAGTAAAGGTAAAATTGTAATTACATAATTTATTTTAAATTCATAAGTCCTATTTGTGACATTTTGAAAAAAAAAGTCCAAAAAAGTCAAAACCCTTTTTTTTACTCCTATTTAGAGCAATTTTTCAATTTTTTATTTTATAGCTAAATTTTTGTTGGTCCCCCCCTTAGAAAAGAATTCTGGGTCCACCAATGGGTATTAGTTTGCTATTAAGAAATATTTTTACTTAATTAGATGTAGCTTGAGAATCATAAATTTCAAGAGATGTCAAAATGATATTGACTTCACTATTAAAGATGCTCTAATAATTTTTTTTAATAACATGTTATTTTATAATAAAAAAATTAGAAACTGTATTATATTTTTATACAAATATTCTTATATCTTACTTTGAAACCATAAACTATTTTATGATTGGAAAAATACCATATGTCTTTTATGTGTTTAGTCAAAATGTTGTATTTATTATCATAATTTCTAAAAATATCATAAGCGTCTCTTTACATTCTTATAAATATCAATTATATAATTTAAAATGTGTTTACATATCAAAACTCTTCATTTCAATAAGATTTTGCTGATTTTTTTTAACTGAAAACTGAACTGTCCATTTTATCTTGAATGAATATCCTATTTTTATACCTCGATTTTTTTTTTATAATAAAAAGTTAAGTATAAAAAGAAAAAAAAAATCTTGTTTGCCTCGTGTCCTTAGTCTTTCATTTTTTTATTCGTTAATTTTTTTTTTTTTTTTTTATAATTTCGTTCATATCTTACGTTTGGCAATTCCTTCATCTTCCATGAGCTTGCACGTTGATCGACGACTATAATAGCAGAGACAACAATGTTTTCTATTCTCTCTTGTAAGTTATTCATTCTTTCCTCATCGTTGGTGGTCAGATCACTTCTTTTGAAAATTGGCAGTTCAATTTTAATTTTGAAAAAAATCAATAAAATCTAAAAAAAGGGAGTTTTAATATGTAAACGCTTTTAAGGTATATAATTGGTATTAATAGGAATGTTGAGAGACACTTTTGATATTTCTAAAAGATGTGAGGATAAATACAGTATTTCGATTAAACACGGAATAGATATATGATATTTTCCCACTATGATTTCATTTTCTCTCTCATCGCGTTCGTCTTATTCGAAATACATCTCTTCTTTCTTTCATTTCATTCTCTCTTTGTATCCCTATTTTAAAAAGAATTAGAAACTATATATATTTTTACACAAATATTCTTATGTCTTACTTTGAAACTATATGTATTTTATAATTTCGTTTTCTCTCATCTTGTTTGTCTTATTCATTCTGTCTCATCTCGTTCATATATCTTATCCTTATTTTCGACCTATATAAAAAAAAGTCATCATATTGCTTCTCTATTTTTCGAAAAAAAAATAATTTAAGGTCAAGTTCTTCAACATTTTTTGGGTCAATGTGAAGATCTAAATTGTAATTGGTAAATATATATCTATTGTTGTTTAAAGTTTTATTAAATATTTTGGAACTATTTTTTTTAAGGGTAAATTAGCAAAATAGCCAAATCAAACCTTTAACATTGCTAAATAGCCAAAGTTTTGTAAATACTAAGTAAATAGCCACTCGGATGACGTGGACGAATCGGATTTTTTTTCAATTCCAGTTTGTGTCCTTTTATCTTTTGAATCCGAAATTTTTTGAATTTTGAATTTTTTTTCCTGAATTTCAGAGTGATTAAAATTGGGTAGTTAATTTCGGATCTTTATTTTTAGCAACTGAATAATTACGTGGGGTATTTATTCCTTATTTTGTTTCCATATATATATATCTGGCGTTATTAATTTCTTTTTTCTTTAATCCGATTCTTTGTGTAATCATCTGTAAATAGTTGTAAATTATAGTGTAATTATCCGTAAATAGTTGTAAATTATAGTGTAATCAGTTGTAAATAACTGTAAATAATAGTATAAATAGTTATCACAATAATTAAAGTGGCAGTTTTTTTATTTATAGGTTGAATATTGATATATTACGTATTTTAAGCAGTTAAGACATTCAAATCTTTTTATTTTAGGCAGTTTAGTTTTAAATTTGAATTATCCAGTCAATCTAAATAATAATTCCCTATTAATTAGTATTTAGTTATGAGATTACGTGTATTTAGTATTTAATGGTATAGAATATCTGATCAAATATGAGTATATTACGTGTACTAGACATATAAGCTATTTAAATGAGTGTACTGTAAATGAGTGTTAATATATACAACTTTCAGTAAATACTTTGCACATAACACAAAATTTATACCATATTGAAGTAAATAACCGTATACTATAGTCAACAATATATAAATTTGCAGTAAAAACTGTGTAAATACAATGTCACATTAATTACAGCAACACGAATATACAGAACTATAAATCGTAGGGGGCACAAAATTTGTTAATTAATATGTCTCTACATCTACTTATGTGTCCCGTAATTTTGATCGGCATTTTCTCTGACCGACTTTCCTCGTCATATTATCATTCTGTGTACACAAAGAAATGAAGATTGTGTAAATATTTGTAAACAACTCATTTCCAGACTATTTGCTAGAATCATGTAAATAGATGTAAATAACATTGTAAATCTCATGTAAATATAATGTAGTCAACGTACAAAAATGGTCGCTTCACAAAATGATAAAACTTGAAAAATGGGTCCGATTTACACAAATTTGTGGGTATTCAATAATCGAATCAACAAATTTTTGTTTTTTGGGTAAATCTCTTTCAAAATAAAGTAAATACTAATCTATATATGCGTACCTGTATGTATATTCGGTATAACCATACATGACAAGATTTACACATCTAGCCATTTAAAATCGAACCCCCAAATCTTGTATGCAAATTCCTAGGGTTTAAGGCAAAAAACTAGGATTAAAATAAGCAATACACGAACATTAACTATTGACCCTTTATCCCAGAGGAAGAAGAACAAGAAAAAATTCATGTTATTCAATAACCGATCCAAAAAACCATGTTTTCTCTTTTATTTTTGTGTAAATCTTTGACGAAAAATAGTAAATACGGGTTAAAAAAGCAAGAACCTCTACACATGCATACCAGATTTAGATTCAGCAGCCAGATTTCTCGTCGGGGAAGAAGAAAAGATTTTCGTCGGGGAAGAGAGTAGCGTTTTTGGAAAAAATTTGGGAGAGCTTTTTTTTTTTTATGACCGAGAGAAATGCAATGAAGGTGAGCGGTTTTCAAATAAATGTGTTTAATGACCTTGATTCTCGGAAATCCTGATTTCCTTTGATTTTTTTTTTATATTCAGCAGTAATGACGATTGGGCGGGAAACAATATGGGCATTTTCGTAAACTTTGACGTGCAATTAAATACAACTGGCTATTTACTTAATATTTACAAAACCTTGGCTATTTAGCAATTTCTAAGGTTTGAGTTGGCTATTTTGCTAAATAATTATTTTTTTAATTTAAGATTTTATTATTATTATTACAAATGTCGTATGAATGGGCTGCGTGCCACCAACAATACAATAACCAATACAATAAGTGGTAATGATCAGGGTTCAAAATATTGCCAATATCTCGATAATGACCAGGGTTCAAAATATCACTAATATCTCAGGAGATATTGACGATATATCGCTACCAAAACATACTCGGTAAAATAATGAGAAAATATCAGGAGTATCCCTTGGTTACTTTTCGGAATCTGGTTGAAATTTGACGAAATATTCGGGTATTTCTACCTCTTGGTTACTTTTGAGCAGGCGCCATAGACACGTGTCGCTACGTCCGTGCCTTGATAACTCAAAAGATTTTTTAAACCGTAGCGATCTTCTCGGGATTCTCAACCGTCGATTTGACGCTTAAATAAAGCTGTGACCCTTCACATCCCAGAGGTAAAAAATCGCAACTTTCTCTTCTTCTTTTTTTTTCTTCTTCCGTGTTTCTTGAATTTCTTTGTATTCGCTATTTTCGGCTGTGAAAATTTTCGAGATTTACTTCTGTTATATTAGTGGGTGTCGGGCCTTCTAGGTTTGGTCGATTCCAGGTTCTTGCTTTTCCTTCTTTGGAACCAGCCCTTGTGAAGAGAAATGTCGGCACCCGACAGGAAGAGCGATGATCCCAATTGTGAGTTGTTGTCCCCGTCGTTGTTGACGAAGCGCGACCTTGCCGACATGGGGGAGCGATACAACTTTCCCGACGGACTCCGGGTGAAGGTAGGAGGCAAGTCCGCCGATCGAGTCATCCCTGGATATGCTTGTGCATACCAGGTATTTTTTGAGGAGTGCGGACTTCGTTTTTCTATCCCCCGGCTGCTAATCGAGCTCTGTGACCGTTTGGGACTTCAGTTCGCCCAAATGTGTCCGAATTTTGTTCGCCAGGTGATGGCTTTGTTGCTATTGTCTAAAGAGGCCGAGGTTTCTTTAGACGTTAATGACCTCGGCCGTCTATTGGTTGCGAAGCGTTATTCTAAGCACCATCCGGTGTGCTTTTATTTGGCGAACCGACCTCATCGAGGTGTAGTTACCGACCTCCCTGGTAAGGACAAGAATTGGGGTTCGAAATACTTCTATTTCGAAATATGTGCGAAGACGGTCGAGGTGGTGAAGGATTGTTTGTCCGTTCCGTGGAAGACGGACTGTGGTAATGGGGGGGATTTTCGGGCGATCTGCGAGCTATCTATCACATGCCTGGGGCGAACTGACGTTTTGTTGTCTTTGTCTTTGCAGAGAAGATCGTTGTGTTTCCGTCGGACGCGTTCGATCTAAAAGTCCAGAAGCTGCGCGCTTGCGAAGTCTCCAGGAAGTCTTTCTCCGAAGCTCGGTTTGTAGCAGCTGATCTTTGGCCCGCTGTTTCCTCAGGTTAGTCTTTATTTCTGAACTTTACCCCGTTTCGCAGTTTTTAGTTTTATTACTTAATTTATTTTTCCTTAGGCGATTCTTCAGACGAACTCTCCTCCTCGTCCGAGATGAACAACGAGGACGTAGACTGACGCGCCAAGAAGAAGGCCCTTAGGGCGGCCAGTGATGCCGGGACCACATCCGGATCGGCCGAGGAGGCCAACCTGTCTGCTCCGACAGCGCCGGCTCCTATATCCGTCTTCCAAGAGCCTCTAATGGTTGTTCCCCCGGCCGCGCTGCTCATCGAGCTCAACGGTGAGCCCGAGGTCGCCAAGACCGCCGAGGATGCCCAGACCACCAAAGATGTCGAAGCCCCCTCTGCCAAGGCTACGTCCTCCGAGGCTGCGAAGGCTTCGGCAGCCGTGGCCAAGTCCTCATCGGCTCCGTCCTCTCAAGCTAAGAGGAAGGAGGTAGAAGGCGTCCAGCAAAATGATCCCAAAAGGTGACGAGCTGAGGACCGAGGAAAGGCCGTGAAGGGCTCTGGTCAGCAACAGGTGTCTCAGCCGAGCTCCTGTAAGCTGGCGTTCAACTACAACCTCGACAAGCTAATCTGCGACGATCCGGCGGCGGCGGCATGTCTCATGCGCCAATTCAACTATCCCGAGTATCGTCTGCCAACGGTCTCGAGGATGCATGGGGCGAACTACTATCGCTCGATCAGCGCGGCGGGTTCACGGGTAAGTTTTAGATTTCTGTGTAGTTTACGTTATACTTGAGGCTGACCTATAATTCTCGCAGTTCATGGCCGAGCTGAACAAGGGCATCCTTGGTTTTGAGGTGATGTACGATCGTCTAAACCAAGAGATGCGAGCTAAGGTAAAGGCCTCCGAGGACGAGCTCAAGAATTGTCTGGGATCCCTTGGTCAAATGGACCATCTCATCGCTGAGGCGAACGAGTACGCCCGTCGCGTGAATGACCTCGAAGATCGTCTTCAAGACTCTGAGAGGACGCCGCTTACTTTGAAGAGGGAGCTCGACCTTGCTGAGGCCTCGAATCGTAACCTCGGATCCGAGCTGGACCGGGTGAAGGCCGAGCGGGCGAAGGAGAAGGCGGGGTATCGCTCCTTGTACCGGGCTTATCGCTCGGCTAAGGACGATGGCACTCGCTTGGGCAGGAAAGCCGCCGGGGCGAAGTATAAAGGGGCGCTGGTGGCTTACCGCCAGTTCGTCGCAGCTGGGAAGAAGAGGACGACCATCCTGCGGAATCTCGACCGAGCCAAAGCGGCGTCGTCGATCTTCCAGGAGGTCGTCAACAAGGAGATCGCTGACGCTCCTGCTGAGCTGCAGGAGGCCAAGGACGAGCTGGCGAAGCTTCAAGCCGAGCTCGATAGCGTTCCCTTGCCTTCTCTTGCCGGGGCCGAAGATCTCGAGTTCACCCCTTACGACGATCGCTCTCCTCCCGATGCGCTTGCGCCCGGGACTTCCGAGGTCGTGGATCAGTTCGGCTCGATGCTCGACAGCTCGGAGGCCGTACTTACGTCGATCGACGAGGCTGGGGAGAACTCAGAGGAAGCTGAGCTCGCCAAGGACAAGTCGGCCTAGACTCGCCTCGCCTCTTGCATTTCTTTTTCCAAGTTTTTCAGAATAAATTTTTAGGGCCACTTCGCGGGCGAATTCATCCTTGGCCCAATGTTTGGGCAAATTTATCGAACTCCTTTTGTTTTATTATCGTTATTATCTTTCATTTTTATTTGTTTCGAACATATTCCATGAATTTTGTTAAATGTTATCGATGTTTATTTTCTTATTTTGCTTGCGTAATGATGGCCTCGATAGACGATGCATAATTGTCTTTTTCCTTGTATTTGAACGAACGCACTGATTTACTATGGCGTTTATTTGTTGACTACTTATTTGCACGATGTGTGTCGGCCATCGTCAGTCGAACCCCTAGTCGTGTCGGGATTACGTATACGGCATGCCGCCAGGTTATGCCTTGTACGTGATTTGTCTTTTTCGAACCAAAACTCCGAGTCTTTCTCTGCTCTTGAGCTAGGTTTATAGTAATTTATCGTACACTTCGCATGAACGAAGCCTCAGGTGTGTTCATTTGCGGGTGTAGGTCGAATCCGTCACGTTTGGCAAATTGATCTGAATAGAACTTGTTCGTTTCAAGTTTCTCTCGTTTTTGTGAGGTGGGGGCTGGACCTTGTCTCAAGGCTGCCTACGTACCCATGTTTGGGATCAAGCCGTTACGTAGTTCGATTGTTGTGATATTACTTTTTAACAGTAATATTTCTTTAGGTTCATGATGTTCCAATACCTGAGTACTGGGATACCGTCGAGCGTTTCAAGCTTGTAAACGCCTGTTCGTGGGATTTCTGAGACTTGGTAAGGTCCTTCCCAGTTTGCTCCCAATTTTCCTGCAATTTCTTCGGCCCTGTTTTGGTACACATTTCTCAATACGAGATCTCCAGTATGAAATTCCCGGAAGTTGACTCCTTTATTGTAGTATCGGGCGATTGATCGTTGGTATAAATTCATGCGCGTTAGGGCTCGATTTCTTCTTTCGTCTGTCAAATCGAGGGAATCGCATAGCATTTTATTGTTAGTTTCCTCGTGATCGTTCGCGTACATGGTGCGAATTGTTTGGACTTCGTGTTCGATGGGCAATATCGTTTCGACACCGTAGACCAGAGAGTATGGGGTTTCCCCAGTAGGCCTTCGCGGGCTCGAGCGGTAGGCCCAAAGTACTCCGGGGAGTTCATCAGCCCATCGCCCTTTCTTGGCTAGAAGTTTCTTTTTCAGGTTACCAACGATCGTTTTGTTGGTAGCCTCAGCGTGTCCGTTCCCTTGCGGGTATGGGGGTGTCGAGAATCGCAAAGTGATTCCTTCTGCTGCGCAGAATCGTCGGAATTCTTTTGATATGAATTGTGCGCCGTTATCAGTGATTATTTCTTGTGGCGCTCCATGTCGACAAATTATATTTTTCCAAATGAAATTTTTTACGTCCACGTCCCTTATTGAGGCGAACGCTTCGGCTTCAACTCATTTGGAAAAATAGTCTGTTGTGATAAGGAGGAATTTTAGCCCCCCGGGTGCTTTGGCTAGGGGGCCGACGATATCCATTGACCATTTTAGAAATGGGTACAGAGCGGATATGGAGGATAGTTCTTCGGCTGGTTGTTTGATATTTGGGGCATGCTTTTGGCATGGGTCGCATTTTCGTGAATGTTGTTCGCAGTCGGCGACCATGGTTGGCCAAAAGTACCCTTGATTTTTTATTTAAACGGCTAGGGCTCCTCCGGCCGCGTGGTTTCCGTATTCTCCTTCGTGTATTACGGAAAGGATGCGTTTGGACTCTTCTTTTCCTATACACCGCAGGTAGACTCCGGAGAAACTTCTTTTGAAAAGCACTCCGTCTATTATGGAGAATCTTGCGCTTTGGCTGATTAGTTTTCGGCGCAATTGTTTATCTGTCGGGGTGAGGCCTTCGGAGATATATCTGATTATATCCCTTCTCCAGTCCCCCTCTTCTATTATTGCCATTATGCTCGCGCTTTTGGTAGTAATGGAAGATTGTATTATTCCTTCGACCGTTATGATTCGGCTTATTGTGGGATCCGATGTTGAAGCTAAGGCGGCGAGGGCGTCAGCTGTGGTATTTTCTCCTCTAGGATTTCAGGTTAACTCGAATTTTTCGAATTGTTTTGTCATCTCTTTTACTAGCTGTGTGTACGCCTCCATGCGCTCGTCTCTTGTTTCGAATTCTCCGCTGATTTGATTTGCGACGAGTTGTGAGTCGCAAAAAGCGGATATGGATTTTGCTCCCACAGCTTTTGCCAGGCGTAATCCCGCGATCAATGCCTCGTACTCGGCTTCGTTGTTTGAGGCGGTGAAATCCAGGCGGAAGGATTGTTCGATCACTTCTCCATGTGGTGACGCCAAATGTATCCCAATCCCGGCCCCTTGTTTTATGGATGAACCGTCGACTTTAAGGGTCCAGCATCCGCTGTTTGCTGTGGTTTCGCTTTCGTTTGCGGGGAGCTCGATGAGGAAGTCGGCTAGAACTTGTGATTTCGCGCATGTTCTAATGCGATATTCGATGTCGTATTCGCTTAGCTCGACGGCCCATTTGGTTAATCTTCCCGATTGATTGGGGCTGTGTAGGAATGATCGCAAAGGTTGAGTGGTCATTACGACTATCGAGTGAGATTGGAAATATGGTCGTAGCTTTCGGGCCGCGGTGACGACGGCCATGGCTAATTTTTCCATTGCCGGATACCTTGTTTCTGCATCAACGAGTGATCTACTTATATAAAACACAGGTTTTTGGTCTCCTCGTTCTTCTCTGACGAGTACTCCGCTGACTGCGGTGTGCGACACGGCGACATACAAGTAGAGTGGTTCCCCTACTTCTGGTTTGGCTAGGATTGGGGGTTTGGCTAGGTATTGTTTTAGTTGTTCGAACGCTTCTTCGCATTTTTCTGTCCATTCGAACTTCTTATTTCCTCTCAGGAGTTTATAGAAAGGAAGACATTTATCGGTTGACCGAGAGATGAATCGGCTAAGGGCTGCCACTCGCCCGGTTAGCCTTTGGATTTCTCTTTTGTTTCGGGGGGAAGGTAAATTTCGGAGCGCTTGTATTTGGTCCGGGTTGGCTTCAATTCCCCTCTGAGTTACCATGTATCCGAGGAATTTTCCAGAAGATACCCCGAAGGTACATTTGGACGGGTTCAACTTCATTTGGTAATTGTTTAGGACTTTGAAACACTCCTCTAAATGTGAGACGTGGTCCGTTTCTCGTAGTGATTTTACTAACATGTCGTCGATATAAACTTCCATCGTTGTTCCTATCTTGTCGGCGAACATTTTATTCACTAGGCGTTGATACGTGGCTCCTGCGTTTTTCAGCCCGAAGGGCATCACCTTATAGCAATAGATACCTTTGTCGGTTGTGAAAGCGGTTTTTTCCTGGTTGTTGGGATGCATCAGGATTTGGTTGTATCCTGAAAATTCATCCATGAATGACAGGACTTTATGACCGGCGGTGGCTTCCACCAAGCGCTCTATGTGTGGTATAGGAAAGCTGTCTTTAGGACAAGCTTTATTAAGATCGGTATAATCGACGCATACGCGCCAATTACCGTTCTTTTTCTTGACGACGACGGTATTGGCGAGCCAATCGGGATATTTTACTTCGCGTATTAAACCGGATTTTAAGAGGCGGTCTACTTCTTCGTTGACCACTTTAGCTCTTTCTGGGCCGAGTTTCCTCTGCTTCTGTTTCACAGGTTTGTAACTGGGGTCGACGTTGAGTTGATGTTCGGCGATTTCGAGGTCTATGGCATGTCCTCTGTCGTCCACGCAAATGTTCCCTTGTTCTTCTTCAGGAACGCTATTAGTTCTCGGTGGACGCTTCCTTTCAACTTGGCTCCGATGCCTACACATCTTTCGGGGTCGGTTCCGTCTATTTGAATCTGTGTTACTGACTCCGTACTAGGCTCATCTTTTTCCTCTGAACTTTCTTTCGGAGGCGAGAAGGTGATTTCGTCCCTGATGGTCATTAATTGCTATTGGCCCTCGTTGGCTTCTTTGCTAGTTGGATCTTCCGAATCGTTTTCTTCTGGCCGGTGTTTTTCGACGATCCTTTTGTGATTATTCATATAACAAATTCGGGACGCCTCTTGGCTCCCTCTGATTTCTTGTATCCCGTTGGGGGTCGGAAATCGCACGCACAGGTGGTAAGTTGATGGTACCACCCTCATCCCATGTATTCAAGGTCTCCCTAGGATAGCATTGAATGGGGACGGGCAATCGAGAACGGTAAATTCGACCATCCGGTTTACGTCTCCAGCCCGTACAGGGAGTTCAATGATTCCTAGAGAAGGTGTCACTTCTCCATTAAATCCTGATAGCTGGTTGGGTTTGTGTTCGATTTCAGCCTCTTCGATGTTCATTCTATCCAAAGTGGTTTTGAATATAACATCCACGGAGCTTCCTCCGTCGACCAAGATTCTGGCTACTACGCTGTTACCCACTTCGAGTTCGATAATTAAAGCGTCGTCATGGGGCCCGTACAGCCTTTTGGTATCGTTTTCGCTAAATGAGATCGTGGCATCTTCTTCCTCTTGGCACCCAGGTGACCTCGGCGCACCTTTAAGTCGACGCTGGTGTGCCTTAATCGAATTTATGCTATCCCTGCAAAATTTTGAACCTCCCATGATGTAGTCGATCCGGGGTTTTGCTTGGGAGACGTCGTTGTCGTCCTCCTTTGCTCTTCCTCTTTTTAGGGAGGGATTTCCTCGGGTTCTGTTGTTGTTAAATTCTTTCTTCTGGGGTGGTGGCCCCAGGTCGACGTTCTTTAACTCTCCATTTTTATACTTCTCAATAAGTACCTTTCGGGCTACGACGCAGTCCAGAGTGTCGTGCCCGTAGTTTTTGTGGAAGTCGCAGTATTTTTTCTTGTCACGTGGCCATTTCGGGGTGCTTCCTTCGGGAACTCCTTCATCGTTTACGTTAAAGGCGTGCTCCGGGATACTCGGAGGCTTCCTCCATTCATTGTTTCGGTAAGGTCTCATCCCGGGTGACCTAGTCATGGCCGGAACAGGTGTCATGGAGGGGATTTTCCTTGGGTTATGCTTCTTCGATAGGAGGGCCCTTTCTTCCTCAGCTTTGGTGTAGTTTGAAGCGCGGTGAATTGCATCTTCGATGGTGGGTGGTCTGTTTACGGTCATTTCTTCTCGGAATCTGGACTCGTGCCACAGTCCATTTTTTAGGGTGTTCAGAGCCGATTCTCCCTCTACGGAAGGGATTTTTGACATGACAGTTTTGAACCTTGTCATGAAGCTTTTCAGGGTTTCGTCTCTGGCTTGCTGAGTGTTCCATAGATCCGCCATGGTCGCCTCATCTTCCACCAGCATTGAGTAGTGTTTGATGAACGCGGCCGACAGCTGTTGAAAAGAACTTATGGACCCTTCTTCGAGACGTGAGAACCAGTCCAAGGCGCTTCCGGACAGGTTTTCGGCAAACAACTGGCAAAACCCTGCTTCTCGCTCGTTGTCCCGCAGACATGCTCGCCCCATCGCGATGCGAAAGGCTGTTACGTAGGTTTTTTGGGTTAGAAGTACCGGAGTACTTGGGCAGCCTGACTTTCCCGGTGTCCCCAATCCTGACCTGGGTGATGCATGGAGCAAAAGGAGTTCGACCGGTGTCTGCCACTAACCGGTCGATCTCAGGGGCCGAACTCGTGGCATAGTGCATTCGGGAATTGACAGCCCGAAACTTCTCCTCCACCAACTGGGGAAGGCATTGAACGCGGGGTGATCGTCCCTCGGGGTTCCTTCGGCGAACTGTTCTCCCCCAGTTCGGATTTCTCCTCTCTGAGGGTTTCCATCGGCGAACTGTTCTCCCCCAGTTCGGATTTCTCCTCTCTGAGGGTTTCCATCGGCGAACTGTTCTCCCCCAGTTCGGATTTCCCCTCTCCGAGGGTTTCCTTCGTTCGGGCGAGTTATCCGCTCGAAATGATTCGGTTCCTCAGGAACTCCTCCCTCGCCGGGGAAGTTGATGACCTGGGGAACATATCCAGGAGGAGGGCCTCCTGGAGGTGGGGGTGGTAGGTCGCCTTGAGTCGGTCGAGCTCGCCAAACACTAGCTTCGACCTGTCCATCAAACTGACCCATCCCGGCCGTATTGCTAGGGCCGGCCGTGTCGGGCGACATGTGGATCCCAGAGAAGCTTAACCGCCTCCCGGGCGGGGCGAACCTTCGTCCGTTTACGGTAGGCGGATCGGTCGAACTCAGCAGGATAGCTCGCTCAGCGTCGAGCTGCTCTTGAAGCGAAGATTGTGCAGCTGTCAAGCTATCGAGCTTGGATCGGGTTGATCTCTGGAATTCGGTGGTGGTTTCAACGAGTTTTTGCAGAAGAGCCCGTGTCTCTGGATCAGCTCCAGAGATCGGGATCTCGTGCTCGCTGTTAGAAGACATTCTTTCAGATCCGATCTGTGTTCTTCGGCGTTAGGTTTCTGATAAGCTTCCCACAGACGGCGCCAAATTGTTGAACCGATTTCTCGACCCAACAATCTACACTGGATTATTTTGATTTATCTAGTATATTTATTTATATGAATATAGGGACTCAGAATCAGTTTATGAAGAATGAACTAGAATCTGAAAGAAAATAATAAATGATATAAATAGCAAAATAAATAGGGCGAAAGGATGTTCCTTTTTATTGATAATCAAATAAAGCTCTATCAGAACAAGAAAAATTCGAATGGAAATGAACAGAAAATAAGCTTCAGAGAACAATATCGCAATCTCTCTTTCTTCAAAAATTCCCCCTCTCTGAACGAGGATGGAATGAGCTTTTATAGCCACTTCGCTGATTTTCCTTCGTCTTCAGATCGACGCACGTGTACGTGCAGAACTGGTCTTCGATCCTTTATTCTTGCGCTCATCTCCACTCTTCTAGGCGATTTGACCGTTTCTTTGATGACTTAGAACTTCAAATTCCTTGGTGGGACCGTCTAGAAACGTCTATGGGCCCGGGTCGGGTCTGATTTTCATTCGAAATAATGTCTTGGGCCATTCTGGGTTTATTAGGCCGAACTGGGCTTTGGGCCGATCTGACGATTATCTCTTTTTGGGCCAAGCTCGCTGTGGGCCTGGTCGATCTAGTTCGCTAGATAGAGGGGAGAGATATTTACTCCCACAATATATATATATATATATATATATATATAGATTATATATACATATATCTATAAAAGTACATACATATATAAGCAAGAATATAAAATGTATATATTATACATACATTTTATATTATAAATATCTATTTAAAATATAATTATTAAATATGTATATATAAGTGAAATAATATAGACGTAAGTTTATTCAATTACTAAAATAAATAATCACACTTTTATTTGTAATGATTTAAAAAAAATATAAAGTTAATGATTAATTAATTATAAATAGTATTTGAGTGCATATTAAGAATTAGTAACATATGATAATTATCTGGATATATATATATATATATATATATATATATATATATATATATATATATGTATATATTGGGTATTTTCAATTATATTTTGTTATAAGATTTTCGTCGATATATATGTTGGTAATCGATATATCATCGGTATGATCGGTAGTCAGTATTCAAATTGTTATGAGATATCCGCCGCTAGTCGATATATCAGTAAAATCAGAATTTCGATATCGGTATCAGTATTTTAATCCTTGGTAATGACAAAGTTAATTATTACATTTTGTAGGATCAAAATCAGTTATGTGTCACTTGCCTTTAGAAAAATGTAATAAATATTCGTTCACTTGTTCGTCAAAGAAAAGAGAACGTAATTCGCAGTCTAGTCTCTGTCCTAGACTCTCGTCCTATAGACGACCATTATTTGATCGTTATTCGTTTTAGCACTTAAGAGAAATGTAATCATTATTTTCGTGACACTCAAACCGTTCTTTATTTTGTATGGAGACGAAAGTTATCTCTTATTTTTATGTTTAATCATTATTTGTTCTTAGTTGTAGTTTTGTTGTTTGTTTTTGATAGTTTGGCGTCTTGTCGACTAAAATTGCTGCTACTAGAGCTTACATCTTCATTGTCTATCTAAAGTGTCAAGCTAAGTAACTTATGGTTCTTGATTTACTTTTGAACATTTAGGGATTCAGAGAAAAGAGAGAGTCTTAATAATGAATTGTATAAAAAAAATACAATAGTCTAAGTATATAATACAACCAAGTAAATAAAAGACTGAAATAACCCTACATGAATATAATAATTACAAATATACTATTAATTGTTGGTGATTATTGTACCTTAAATAAACAATTAAATGCGGATAATAATAATTACACTAACAAGAGCTAATTATTAATACGGTTATTAAACAAGATCTAGATTACTTAATTAATTAAACATACTTCATCAAACAATCATATCAGATAAAAGACGAGTATAAGAAAACTTACAGTTTTTGGCTCACGAACCGAAAACTTTCACAATCCGTCTTCGTCTTGAACGTACAAGCCTCCACACGACCAGATCAGAAACTCCTCATTGAAGGACTCCATGTGATGACACCAAAGTCTTCCGAAACGTAATCTTCGAGGAAGATAAGACAAAAGAGTGGGCTTCGTTATATCTCACTAGATCTAGAAACAGAGTGTTTCCGATCTTTCTCTCTTATTTCTAAGAATGGAATTGAAGCAATTCCGAGGGGAATGAGTATATGAATTAGGTCGGCACACTCAAGGGAGAGAGGCCATGAAATTCCTTGGCAATTAGGTTAAAATTTGCTTCTCATTAGCCCTTTATTTATAGCGGTTTAAAAGGTATCTTTATGGAATATTCCAGAATATTCTAAAAGATATTAAATCTCAGGCCTTGGATCTCAACAAGTGAATCCTATTTTTTCTCTCATCCGTCAGATCAATATCTAGGATTTTATTTTATACACCAGTATAAAATATTTGCTGTTGAGAAAATTTAGGAAAATATATTCTCCTAAATTTTCTCCTAAATATTTTCCTTATATTTAGCCTAAATATTAGGAGAGAATATAGGACAATCATATCCCCTATTTATTCTCCTATTTTTAGGAACAGAAAAACAGAAAAATATTGGTTGTTAGCCAGCTACAAAAATCGCCCACTACAGTGTAGGGATGCCCAAATTTTTGCTTTTTCAAGGCTCAATAGATTTAAACCCATATAACACGTATTTACTTGTCCAACAATAAATATAAAGTTTGTTTACTTGATCTAGCAACAAATAAACAACATCGTCATAAATATTTATTTAATTCCCAAAATACCCTTTTTGGAATTTAATGCTGTCAATCACTATCACATCAAGTGAGATTATAATAATAAAACATACTATTATATTAACGTTCTTATCCGTCTTTATTGAAGCCGAATCGGGGACGATGGACGTAGTAGTAGAAGCTTAACAATCTCGATAACAGACAAAATATTCCTTTTTCTTTTCTAATCGAATTGTCTAATTCCTTACAATACTCCACCCTGTAACAATCTCGTTGTGTTTAAAAGTGCCACACACTAATTCCTTTCTTTCTCGAGTGATTCTTGTGATAGAACCTTTCGTGGTTGCTCGAGTTCCAGAGGAAAGAAGAAAGACGAGCTGAGTGTGGAGACGAACGTTTCAACCTTCCAAAGGCTTCTCAACGTTCAAGCTTCACAAATGTTAGTAAATAAATAATGCTCTTTAATAGTTTTAATTTATATGTACTTGCTCTTTGTCTAGGTTAGTAAAATCGTTTTACTTGTTGTAAAGAAAATTGTTTAAATTCCGCCGCTTGCTCGAAGCATTAAATCTTTTCTTAATCCTAGATCAATTCCAACAGTAAATTTCTTTGCAGCATTCATTCGGAAATTTGTCTATTTGCCGAATTAAATATTTATTGTGAAATTAATTATTTATTGTTAGAACAAATATTTAATTAATTGAATTTTAAGTTGGGTCTGATGGACACTATAAAATTTGAAAATTCCTAGGCCCAGTATACCTATGTTAGTCGCCTACTATAGGGTTTAAATACCCAATATTCTCTATTTTATTAGTTGTTAGGTTTATGAAAAAGAAATCAGGTAACTAAATAAAGAAATTAGTTAACTAAATAAATAAATAAATAAATTCCTAATATCTAGGAGAGAATAATGGTTGAGATATTATATCTCAATTAAATAAGGAAATAAGATATTGTAATTTATTCTCTTTCATGGATAATTTCTTAATATTTAGGAGAATAATAATGGTTCAGATATTCTCTCAATTAAATAAGAAAATAAGATATTGTTCTTATTATTCTCAAATATCTAGATTCCTTAAATATATGAGAAAAATAAGGAAATATAATATCTTAAATTCTGATCTGATGGATGAGAGAAAAAGTAGGATTTGTAATCAAGATCTAATGGTTCATACTTAATTACAAAATAGGAAAGAATATAGGAGAATAAGGAAACCCTAATGGCTTCCTAAAATATCTCTAGCCTACCACTATAAATAGAGTCATGGAGAACACAAAAAGACACACATGTTATACACGAAAAACAAGAGGAAAAATTCGATCACTCTCTCTCTGTGGTGGCCGGTTTTTCTCTCTTTGCCTCTTGGAATTGGTGATTCCAATCCAAAAAATATGACACGACACGAATTCCTAAATCGGTAGTCGTTGTGAGATAACGAGAGAGCCCACACTTTATTCTTGTTCATTCGGAGATTACGGCTTGGAAGATTACGGTGTCATCCATTGGAGATCCAAACGATGAGAGTCTAGCCGTCGTTCTTGAAGACTCAAGAGTGGAGACCAAAGCCTTGAAAAACTCGATTGAAAGTTTCTGTAGCTGAACCCAAACTTGTAAGTGTTATGATATTCCCTTCATATCTTATAAATCGATTTCTAGAATTCCTCTCTAGTGTTTACTACTCATTTATACAAATCTAGATCATATAATTGTATAATTAATTAGTTAGATAGCGTAATTATTTATATTCTACACGGTTATAGGGATATTCTAACTGTGATACGCGAATTAAGAGTTTGAATGTTTTGAACGTCACTATTACAAAGGAATAAATGACATAAATTTTCCCTCGTTTAAACCTTCTACGATGGTTGCCATCCATCGTTGATTTCAATGTCGTGGTATTTTATCACGACGTAATCAATTCCGTCATTTTTTCTTTTTAAAACGACGGAAAATTTTCGTCGTTTACGGGTAAAATTGAGAATCTAAGAATGGCATAATAAGTTAGCAATTTTAGCTTCAACGACAATATGTTTTCGTTGATAAGGTGCTGAAAAGTAGTTCCTATAGCGACGAAATAAGTATATATTGTAACATAGAGCCATATTGTCGTGACCATAATGTTCATACGTCATGACGAAATAGAAATACGACGATTATTATATGTTGTCTAAGTGTGTCGTCGCGATGATAAATTATCGCGTTGTGACTCTTTTTCATATAATATGAAGAATAATTGTCGTTTAAAATTGTCAATATCGTTGTGACATGATTTTTTTTTCTGTCACGATGGTATTAGAGAAATGTCACGGAGATTACACGACGAAATTGCTCCATCGTTGAATGGTTAACCCAAGTCGTGACATAATTTTTTGTCCGTCGTGGCGTTTTGGTTTGCAAATTTGTCGCGATAGGTTTTTTGACCGTCGTGATATTTGTGGATGACGTCAGTGTATGTTCCACGACAAAAACATGGTGTCTATATGTCGAAAAAAGACCGTCGTGGTTATTAATTATTAAATTATAAAAAAAATCTCATCGCGTCCGATATTTTAGCGTCACGACGGGATTCTATTTCATGGGTTTGATTTTCCTAAAAAACTGTTCTTCCCCGATTTTACCACCACAACGCACGCATTTTTTCGTTTTCCACATACCTGCAAATAGGCATTAATCCAAATCCATTCCATCATCCAAGATTCATATTCATATCCATATCCAATATTCATATCCAAATCCAACATACACAAAAATAAGGACTAAAACTACATATCCTTCAACAAAAATAGGACCAAATAATGTACTGTCCTAAATTTTTACCTTCATTCAACTATGAGAACTATACTATGTTCATCATAAAAAATAAGACTAAGTTTTATGTCCACGACAAAAATAGGATCAAACAATCACGTCCATCAATATTAAATATTCAAAAACCACCAAATGACTTCTAATAGTCTCCAAAATCAACGGATAAAGTACCATAATTCGTCTATTCTTCTCTAATGCTATCAATATCAAATTGTGTATAATTTTTTTTTTATTATTAGTGAAGCTTTTGAATTCCTTCATCGACGATATTGCACATGCATAGCAAAGTATAATATCCGCACTCCGTATTTCCAAGTTGTTTTGAATGTCCTTACGATGCGGTAAGTGTTCCATTTCCTTTAGCCGCTGAATGCTCAAGACTACTACAAACTGTGGATTACACAACTCTTTTCACAATACTTGATTTAAGTGTTGTGAAAAGTAGACGTTTTACAACGGTATTTTTGAACTATTGTGAAATATGAGTGCTTTTAAAAAAGTTATTATGTCTCGTTGTAAAAAAATGAACAGTCTTGATACTGTACAACGGTACAATATACAATCTCGCCGTGGCTAGGAGTAGTTCTCGCCGTGGAGAGATAAAGTCATGACCTTGTACAACGATACAGTGTACCGTCGTACAATCTCACTGCGGCCAAGAGTACTTATTGTGGCGAGATAAAGTCATGACCTTGTACAATGGTACAGTGGTGTATCGTTGTACAATCTCACCGCGGCCAGAAAAATTCATGACCTTGTACAATGGTACAGTGTACCGTTGTACAATCTCGCCGCAACGACATTATTACCAGAAAAAAATTATTAATCTCGCAGCGTTAGAAGTATACCTAGCCGCGGCGAGAACCTACTACAATAGTTTTAGTCCCGTTGTGAAAGTTTATGGAAAAGTCTTGCCACAGGGAGAACCCAATAAAAATTAGGGATCGAGTAAAGAAAGACAAATTTCATTTTTTTGTTAATTTTTACTCGGACCCAAACCTCTCTCTCTCTCTCTCTCTCTCTCTCTCTCTATTTCGACTAAGTCTGTGTAGATCTCGCAGCCAAATTCTTCGCCGTGTCCTCGCCGTCGATCTTTTTCGCTACGTCCTCGCCGCCGCGACCACATCTGGCTACCACTTGCCGCCATCCTTTCTCGGCCTCTTTCTTTGTCTCTTAGTCCCACCAGCCTCTCTCTCCCACAAAACTTCAAGTTATGGTTTTCTATGGTTGTTAGCTTGAATTTTATAGTGTTTTCTGAATTTGTATGAGCTTTTTGTATTATTTTTTATTCACCATATTTATTGATAAACGAATTTAGGGTTTTGTTTGTCATTAGCTTGATTAATACACTAATTTAGGGTTTTGATATGTGCTTTTGCGTAGATTTGTGTTAGGATTAAACATTGTTTTGAATTGAGGTTGAAATTGAGTTGTAGGTTGACATTAAGATGGATTTGTGGTTAATTTGAGGTTTAGATAGAGTTTTTATTAGAATACCTGTTAGAGTTAGTTTTTTTGTTAGAATATGTATTAGAATTTTGTATTAGTTTTGTTTTGTTAGAATATGTGTTAGAATTTTGTTTTGAATAGGTTAAAAAGTATAATATTTTTGTTTGGATTGAGTTAAATTAGAAGGATAATTCGATGTGAATTTGTTAATGAATTATAGGTGAAAAATGGGTCAATAAAAAAATCCCTGTAGGTGCCACAGCGACGCCCAGTTCTTCTAGAAAACCTTCTAAAAAATCCAAGCGGGCTCGTCAACCGTCACCCGTACCCAAAGTGGATTATAATAGTCCGATCTTTACGAGTAAGGCTGCTAAGGAACGCTATGACATTCACGCGATACGTTTTCCGATCCTTGAGCGAGGATTGAAGGTGAGCAGAAACACGACAATAGGAGCGCAAATCCACAACACCATTGAAGGTCATTCTTGGAGGAAATTTTGTGCCACACCCGAGAACAAAGCGAACATCACGCTCATGTACGAGTTCTACGTAAACTTACCGGACATCGATGAAGATATGGTGACGGTCTGGAGAACACAGGTCGACTATAGTGTCGGAGCCATCAACAATTTGCTATCGACCCCGGACGTGGATTACGAAAATGAGAGTTACCAGACGTGGTAAGACGCCCTGACCACAATGAAATGGTGAGGTTGTTGACGATCTCAGGAGAGGACTTAAGAATGGAAAAATGAAAGAGAGTCTCCATTGTGATCAATTGGACATGTTCGTAAACACTTGGATTTATTTTATTTGCTCTCGTCTCTTTACGATCAGTCACTTCACCCGTCTCGACGAGGATATTGTCCATGTCGTGTACTGGTCGTTCATGGTGAATCTATCAATGTCGGTGGATCCATCTACAATTGGATGAAGAGAATCAACTATACTAATAAACGATACGGTTTGCCGTATCCATCAATCATCTACAGCCTATGCCTAGGAGCTGGTGTAGGAGGCTAAAAAAATGGACACAATCAAGAAGATTCCGAAGCCTATCGATGATGCGACGATCAAGCAGTACAAAATTAAAGAGAAAGAAGAGGAGGAAGATGAGGAACTACCACTCAACGAGCCCGTATTCCATCTACAGGCACCTATGGTGATTGAACCCATGGCGCAGTGAGACTTTTGTCTCGCGACGGCGAGTTTTTTTAAAAAAAAATTATTACATCATTGCTCAACGGTTCTAGTACCGTTATGTAATGTACCATTGATGTCGTTGCTTTGTGTGTCGGTTGCACTGAGGGAAATGAAAGAACTCGTGTTTGGAGCACAAAATGGAATTAGTACGTCCATTTGGATTGCTCCACTTCGGTTTTTAGTTAGCTTAGAAATAAAAATTTAAATTAAGCATTGTGGCTATTTAAAACAATATACACAATAACAAAATAAAATCAATGTAACATAAATATTACCACATGTAGACGGTTACACACGGAAGACTTATTTATTCACACATCAAAAATTTCAATATGTTATCGAAATTTAATGAGACATCAATCACGGAAAGAGTCTTGCAAACTTTGAAATGGATTAAACTCTTGGATTTTAGCATAGATCGTTTGGCGTATTGGGCTAGGAATCAAAATTGTGGAAGGATTAGAGCATACACAATCTTTTTGCTTTGATCATCATTATCTTTCATAGCACTATCAAACTTCAGGGGTCCCCGGACACACTACTACATAAACTACATTAGAAGACATAAAATTTAAGTCGTTCTTTAAATTGCACGTCTTCAATAGTCAAAATTCTCAAATAGCTTTGCAAGTCGTATAAAAAACAACTGCAACAAACTTTTAAAATCGTGAGAACAATGACTTAAAAATGTGTTTATATAATATTTTAAGTCAATTTAAAAATGACTTCAAATACTTAAATGTTTTATAGTCGTTTAAACTTTGACTCTAAATAATATTTTAAGTCATTTTAAAAATGACTTCGTAGATCATATCTTTAATTTAAGTCATTTTATGAATGTCCTAAAATATCTCTTGAAGTTATTTTATAAATGTCTTAAAAATAACATTTTCTTAGTGTTTTTATAGATGTCATAAAATATATATATATAATTAAGATATATGAAGTCTTTTTTATGATGACTTCATAACATTTTTATAACATCCGTCTTGACAAAATAATTACCTAATTTTTTTTAAAAAAATTTCTATTTAAGAAAACTCATTCTTAAGCATAAAGTATAATGGCTAATTATTTTAATAAAAATAAATTGGTTGTTTTCAAAAGTGTTGGAATAGATCTAGGATTAAGAATAATTTATCGCTTCTAGCAAGCGACGGAATATAAAAAATTCTTTAAAACACGTAAAACGATTTTACTACCTAGACAAAGTGCATGAACATATAATTTAAAATTAATAACTATAAAGAGTTTTAACTCGGTACCAACCTCATTAGAAGCTTGGGCGTTGAGAAGCCTTTGAGAATGTTGAATCGCTCGTCTCCCCACTTAGCTTATCTCCTTTGTGTCTTCTTGAATCCGAGTAACCACAATAGTTTCTACCACTGGAGTCTTTGAGTTTATAAAGGATTTAGTGTATGGGCACTATTAAAATAATGACTCAAGAACTAGTCTTAGAGCCAAAGAGCTAATACAAAACGCTAGGTCTAATGAGGACCTAGGTGCCAAAACAAAAGAGCAAGAAGAGAGAGAGAGAGAGAGAGAGAGAGAGAGAGAGAGAGAGAGAGAGAGAGAGAGAGGGTTGGGCGGCCAAATCTAGAGAGAGAAGCTCTCAATCTCAAAAACTTGTGTCTTCAACATTGTGAATGATGTGTGGTATTTATAGGAGGATGGATTGCCTTGAAGATGTAGTTTCCTCTTTTCTATTGAATATCACATATTCATGAGCATAATCTTTATTTCCCATTCCTATCAAAATACCAAGACTGGAAATAATTTCTCATTTTGCTTGTCTTGGCCGCCCAAACCAAATAGCCATGTGATATTAATTCTTTTTTTTTTTTTTTTTTTTTTTTTTTTTCCTTTTGGCAAGTATCTTCATACATCAATGCACAAAATAATTTCCTCTTTTCTTTGATGGAGGCCACGAAATTTGGTGTCTAGAACCAGCTTCTAGATGTTTCTTTATTTGTTCATGATAATATAAGAAAAACCCATGCCATGTCGAATTTTCACATAAAATGAGATTCAATCCTAAAGTCCCAAATGTCCATGTTGGTCGTGTGGATCATCTACATTGTCATCACATGACAATGTCCAAAATCTTATTTTGACATTTTTATCATCTTATTGTCCTTATAGACAAAATTACCCTTTAGACGATTTTTGTAAAATTCGTCTAGTTCAACACTTGAACTTGTTTTGATTTAGCTACTAGTTTCACAAATCTTACTCTAATGACTTGTGGTAGTGACCTCATGGATCCAAATGAACAAAGCTTGAGCTAGCATGCTTGGACACAAAAGTTCACAAACCTTTTCCAAGTTCTAGCTTAATGTCAACTGACTCCACTAAAGAGTTGACATTGAAAATCTCTCGGTTCAAATGAATATATTTTCTACTAAAAAATTCTACTTAATTGTCATGAGTGGATCCATTGAATATTATCTATGTTAACCCTTCATGAATATCATCAACTAGATGGGATTTATAAAATTACCATTTTACCCTTCTAGTTGTTATTTCCTCAACTCCTTTGTCACTTGTGAATAAGTTAGAAACAATGTATTGAGGAGGAGCTAACAAGTCACATTTATTCATCCAAAAGAGTCATGACTCAATTTGGACACTGGCCAATTCATTTATCCACATTCCAAAGAACAAAGCATGATGTGATATACATTGTATTTCAGCAATCTTGTACATGAATTCCATATCTATGAGATCTTCACAAAGTTGTTCATGAAATCTTCATAACTTAGTACTTCACCAACATGTCTTGTCTATATCACATAATGAATCTAGAACTCTGACTTTCTCAAATGAGAGTACGTAAGCTATGAAATGACATGTCTCATTTCAGGATTGAGGTAAGCATGATGCAATTCATACATAGTGACTTCGAGACAGAAGATGTTAAATGGTTTGTTCTTACAATGTCTCTAGAAGTGCACTGTTCAATTCAGTATATCTTCAGAAGGCACCTAGGAAGAACTATAGAGTCTCAAACTCTCTATTTCTCATAACCAGACATCATAGATTCTCCTAACAATCATACTGAGATCAATAGCCCTTTGATCCTTGTTTTGTGAATATATTGTTTTAAGCAAACGATGAAGCTTTTGTTCATGCAAATCTATATTTGACTCTTCATTTGTTATTAGGTTTGTTTAAGGACTAAAAACTAAGGTTTATCATAAAGCTTCAAACAAACAAGGAAGAATGAATGAAAGTTTCAACTCTTTATTAATTATTCAGCAGTTACAAGCAAGAGTCTTCGTAAGACTTTATTACATTAAATGTATAGAAGTTATGATTACTACTCTTCTTGTGGGCACCAATGCCAACAAACTCCCACTTGACTAAAAAAAGATGTGAGTGACTCTTCATACCTAATCCCTCCCGATGCTGGTCGAAGACCTTGTTGGCTAAAGCCTTGGTGAATGGATCTGCCAGGTTGTTAACCGTCGAGATCTTCTTCACCTCCACATCTCCGTGCTGCACGATCTCTCGAATCAAATGATATTTCCTCTCAATATGCTTAGAGTGCTTATGGCTTCGAGGTTCATTTGAGTTACCGACAGCCCCACTATTATCACAATAAAGTGTCATGGGCTCGTCGACTTTTGGAATGACTTCCAAATACTTAAGGAATTTTCTAAGCCGTACAGCCTCTTTGGATGCTTCACAAACAGCCACACTTCCATTATGGAGTCAGCAATGCAAGATTGCTTGATACTCCTCCAAACAACAGATTCACCATTTACGATGAACACTGATCCTGAAGTGGATTTCCTGGAATCCTTATTCGCCTAAAAATCGGAGTCGGTATATCCCGTCATAGTCAGGTCAGTACCTGAATATCTAAGCATCAAGTTCCTAGTTCTCCGAAGATACTTAAGAACATGCTTAACAGCAATCCAATGCTTGGGTCCAGGGTTGGACTGAAAATGACTTACTACGCCAACTGCAAGTAGATATCTGGTCTAGTACAAAACATAGCATACATGAGACTTCCTACGGCTTAGGTGTAAGGAATCTTTCTCATGTACTCAATCTCTTGTGCGGTCTTGGGAGATTAGTCCTTAGAGAGTGAGACTCCATGCCTAAAGTGTGTTTGGCCCTTCTTGGAGTCTTGCATCGAGAAGCGATCCATCACCTTATCAATATAAGATGCTTGAGAGAGCGATAGAGTCTAGTTCTTCCGATCTTGAAAGATTTGAATCCCCAGAATGTACGCGGCTTCTCCTAGATCATTCATATTGAATTGCTTTGCTAGCCAGATTTTAACCCCATATAACTTACCCACGTCATTACCTATGAGTAATATATAATCGACATACAATACCAGAAACATAACTTTGCCCTCGTGCATTAACTTGTAAACACATTGCTTATCTATCGGCTGCTCAAAAGCAAAGCTTTTTACAGTTTCATCGAATCTAATATTCCATGACCTATATGCTTGCTTTAATCCATAAATGGACTTAGCAACTCACAAACCTTGGTCTCTTGACCTTCTTCCACGAAAGCGTCTGGTTGAGCCATATAAATGCGCTCGTCAAGATTGCCATTCAGAAAGGCAGTCTTAACATCCATTTGCCAGATCTCATAGTTGAGAGCTGCAACGATGGATAGAAGTATGCGGATGGATTTAAGCATCGCGACTGGCGAAAAGGTATCCTCATAGTCAATACCTTGCTTTTGGATATAACCCCTAGCCACTAGTCGTGCTTTGAACGTCTCAATGCTCCCATCCTGATCCATTTTCTTCTTGTATATCCACTTACACCCTACGGGTTTAATCCATTCGGGAAGGTCTACAAGTTTCCAGATTTTGGTGACGTACATCGAGTGCATTTCAACTTTCATGGCGTCAAGCCAAAGGTTTGATTCACAACCATTTGTTGGAATAGATCTATGATTAAGAATAATTTATCGCTTCTAGCAAGCGGCGAAATATAAAAAATTCTTTAAAACACGTAAAACGATTATACTACCTAGACAAAGTGCATGAACATATAATTTAAAATTAATAACTATAAAGAGTTTTCCCTCAGTACCAACCTCATTAGAAGCTTGAGCGTTGAGAAGCCTTAGGAAAGGTTGAATCGCTCGTCTCACCACTTAGCTTGTTTCCTTCGTGTCTTCTTGAATCCGAGTAACGACGAAAGTTTCTGCCACTAGAGTCTTCGAGTTTAGAAAGGATTTAGTGTGTGGGCACTATTAAACACAATGACTCAAGAACTAGTCTTAGAGCCAAAGAGCTAATACAAAACGCTAGGTCTAATGAGGACCTAGGTGCCAAAACAAAAGAGAAAGAAGAGAGAGAGAGACAGAGGGAGAGGATTGGGAGGCCAAGTCTAACGAAACAAGCTCTCAATCTCAAAAACTTGTGTCTTCAACATTGTGAATGAGGTGTTGTATTTGTAGGAGGATGGATTGCCTTGAAGAGGTAGTTTTCTCTTTTCTATTGAATATCACATATTCATGAGCATAATCTTTATTTCCCATTCCTATCAAAATACCAAGGTTGGAAATAGTTTCCCATTCCCTTAGTCTTGGCTGCCCACTTTGTATCTCCACAATACAAATTTGTTTCCTCTTCTTCTTTTGGAAAGCATCTTCATACATCAATGCACAAAATAATTTTCCTCTTTCTCTTATGATGGTGGACGGTTTTGAGCTTCTAGAACATGCTCCTAGACGTTTCTTTATTTGTTCATGACAATATAAGAAAAGCTCATGTGGAATTTTCACATAAAATTCCATAAAATGAAATTTAATTCTGAAGGCACATATGCCATGCATGGCCGTGTGAATCAACTTCATTGTCATATAAAACTTATTTATTGACATTCATACCATCTTATCTCTTAATGGGCAAAATTACCATTTAGGCAATTTTCGTAAAATTAATCTAGTTCAACACTGGAACTTGTTTTGACTTAGCTACTAGTTTAACAAATCCTACTGTAATGACTTGTGGTAGTGACCTCAGGGATTCAAATGAACAAAGCTTGAGCTAGCATACTTGGACACAAAAGTTCACAAACCTTTTCCAAGTTCTAGCTTAATGTTAATTGACTCCACTAAAGAGTTGACACTGAAAATCTCTCGGTTTAAATGAATATGTTTTCTACTCAAAATTCTACGTAATTGTGATGAGTGGATCCATAGAATATTATCTATTTTACCCTTAATATATATCGTCAACTATATAGGATTTATAAAATTACCATTTTATCGTTCTAGTTGTTATTTCATCAACTCCTTTGGCACTTGTGAATAAGTTAGAAACAATGTATTGATGAGGAGATAACAAGTCACATTGATTCATCCAAAAGAGTCATGACTCAATTTGGACACTGGCCAGTTCATTTATTCACATTCCAAGGAACAAAGCATGATGTGATATACATTGCATTACAGCAATCTTGTACATGAATTTCATATCTATCAGATCTTCACAAAGTTGTTCATGTCATCTTCATAACTTAGTACTTCACCAATATGTCTTGTCTATATCACATAGTGAATCTAGAACTCTGACTTTCTCAAATGAGAGTATGTAAGCTATGAAATGACATGTCTCATTTCAGGATTGAGGTACGCATGATGTATATCATACATAGTGACTTCGAGACAGAAGATGTTAAATAGTTTGTTCTTTCAATGTCTTTAGAAATGCACTGGTCAATTAAGTATCTTCAGAAGATACTTAAGAAGAACATAGATTCTCCAACTCTCTATGTCTCATAATCAGACATCATAGATTCTCCTAACAATCATACTGAGATCAATAGCCCTTTGATCCTTAGATTGTGAATATGCTATTTTAAGAAAACCATGAAGAGTTTGTTCATGCAAATCTATATTTGACTCTTCATTTCTTGTTGGGTTTGTTTAAGGATTAAAGACTAAGGTTTATCATAAAGCTTCAAACAAACAAGGAAGAATGAATGAAATTTTCAACACTTTATTAATTATTCAGCAGTTACAAGCAAGAGTCTTTGTAAGACTTTATTACATCAAATGTATATAAATTATGACTACTTCTCTTCTTGTGGGCACCGATGCCAACAAAAAGAACCGTAATTTAGTGCTATTCTGCTTAAAGTTGAAAGTGAAACCGTTAAACTTGTTTCCATTTATTCATTTTTTATTTATCTTCTTTCCTGGTTGGAAAGGCTTCCAAGCCAAAAATTCCGGAAAAGACTTCTAGGGCACGGGAAGAGAGGAGTATGAAACCCTAGCCTTACAAAACCTTAATTTAAGCCTCCAATCACATACCCGGAGATCGGCCACTAATCGCATTTGGCTGCCTCCTTACCTATCGAAACGGAGGAAAAGAGAAAGTGTAGGGCCAAGCTTGCTGCCGTCATGGTAAAAAGGATTTTGTCCCCTGTCCTCTCCCCATATTTTGAGAATAGGTAAGAAGGAAGAGCAGGTTGCGGTCGTTTTTATATTGGATTCATCTCTTTAACCATAGTTGTTTTTTTTCCTCTAATTGTTGAATTTAATGGAGAAAAGGTAAGAAGGAAGAGCAGGTTGCGTTCGTTTTTATATTGGATTCATCTCTTTAACCATAGTTGTTTTTTTCATCTAATTGTTGAATTTAATGGAACATCGTGCATACCTTCTAAATCATGTTTGCATTTTTCTATCCTCGATTTGTGGGTATTCTGAATGTTAGCATTTCCTCAAATAAGAATCGTTTTTCGGTAAAACTCGGAAAGTTTTTTTAAGTCTTATAATGTCTTAAAATATAATATATGTAGTAGTGACCGTGACTTTCTTTCACCGTATCGAAGTTTAACAACTTTCTAGGCCATCCTTCAAAACCCGGACTGTGTCTTCAATGGATTTTTCTTTAAATGTGGGAATCGGTAAAGGAGCTTTCTTATAAGAAGGAACATCAACGCTCACTTTTATATTATCCGGCCCTAACGATAAGCCGTGAACTTCCATGTGAGCCAAATAATCTTGGCCACTAGCAACGTTGAATAGATTCCTCATTTCAGAGTCAATGAATTGAAGAAAACAAACTGCGCTTTCATCGGAAGATGGTGTCAAGGAAAATTGTTTAGGCGAATGTGGATTGATTAAGCAACTACTTTTCACGCTATTGTGCTTTTATTTTACTTATAGGAGTTAAAGCATCAACACTGTCATTCTTAGTTGAACGTTTTCTTGTTCATTTGTTACACCATCTTCTTCGACATGAGATGGAATTTTTGTGCCCGAATCATGGACAATAGGACCTTGGACGGAAGTACTCTGTGACTTCAAAATGAGCTCTTGAAACACACTCCATTCACTTCTTAGGTTGATAAACTCATCGTTGTTGGAATTGGCAGTAGCGTAATACGTCGTAGGCGAAACAAACTTCGATTGTCCTCGGAGCCGGCAACTATGCTCTTTGGATCCCCAAATTTCTTTCAAAATGTCATTCGAAGATTCCGATGTCCACAACCCTTTTTCTTCTTGATGTTTTAAGTCATCCTAAAAACAAAGTGCATTATAATCTACAAGCTTTATATAAAAATTAAAAACAAGAGTAATGAACACTTACAAGTTTCTTTTGAATATTTTCTTCTAATGGATTGGTACTCAAATCTCTAGCCTCCATCCATAGATATTCCTTTGTAGGATACCTCACATGTCTATCATATTGTTTAAATAAATAAAAAATCAAAATACAACAAAATTTGGTGAGATTTTTTTTTATTTCGCCGGGACATGAAAAATTCTCTATCGCAGCGGAAGAGAAACGCATAAATACCTTCTCTCGAGTATAAAAAATAAACATTTCCATTGGGATTGGAAAAATAACCGTCACAACAAAATCCAATTTTTCCGCGACATAAAATTATCCTGTCGCCACAAAGTTGAACCCATAAATTACATGTTCTCGGGTGTTCACAGTACCTAGTTTTGGTGCGACAATTTTTTTTTTAAGTCGTGGCTAAATATACATAATTTTGGTTAAGCAGTCGATATCCTTCTCGACCATTTTTAGAGTTGTACTTGCACATTCCTTAGAGTTCTTTTCCTTCTTTTGATTTTTCTTTGAACACTCCACTTCTTCTATATTCCACAAACCTCTTCCAATCTTTTTTGACACACTTGTGTAGTATGCTTCAATAGCCGCCAGCCGATCAAAAGCGTTTTCATCGTGGAGTCTATCTTTTAGATATGTATCGTATATGATATGACGAAAATATCTTGGCGCTTCGCCCACTCTCATAAGAAAATTTACCTTAAAAAATTTGGGAACGATAAATCCTTCTTGCAAGAGTTGGCGATGTCACTTCACGTGGAGGAAAAGTCATGGCGATATGAAGCAATATAAGGTGGAGGGCGGAAACGAAGAAGAAAGTAGAAAATATGGTCGGAATTTGTGGGTGAGGGAAATAGGAAGAAGAGATTGAGTATGGGAAATAGATTTCGTGGGTAAGAGATAAATGAATTTAGGGTTTTTGTGGGTATTAGAGAAATGAATAAGAGAGAACAAGAAGATAGAGTGGCGGAGTCGGAGAAATGGGCATGTCGGAAGAGGAAAAAAAATGAGAAATATTGAAATTTTGGCTACGTCTTGCCATTGTAAAGGGATATTGAAATTACTAATTCGTGACTAGAAAAATTTTGGTCATGACAATAATGATTTCTCAAAATACATGCTCTTGGTTGTTTGAAATTACATATATCGTTGCGACACGAAATTAAACAGCCACGACAAGATGGACATATGTTGCGACTTCAATACAATTATGATGACTAAAACATTAGAAATGAACCAAAATAAAAGATAATTAATAGTTTTGTACACAGCACTTGTACTTTACATTGGTATTTCTTCAATTTCACTATATAATAAATTAGAAACATCATCATCTTTAAAAAAAATTATATCTTCGTAGATTGGTGGTAATCCCTTCGTGAACGGTGGGATAGTACATATATCTTCATCTTCTTCGTCGTCAACGGTTCTTGATTGCATGTGCACTACTAGAGATAGCTCATCATTGGAGGGATCTGATACATAAAATACTTGACTTCTTACGTCGCCAAAATGAAAGGATCGTTTTTATAACTGAGCCGTCTAAAGTCGATAGTTGTTATGCCTTCATTGTCAACTTTATCAGGATTGTTGTCCGCCCATTTGCACTTGAACAATGCATTTCGCAACCCACAATAATGGAGTTCCCAAATATCTTCAAGGTAGCAATAGTAGCTCATAACACCATATTTTGGATTATTATCCTTAGCTGACGATACATGCATTGCTTCGGCAAGTAAGGTTAAATATATTTTATTTTGTTACATAAAACTAGAAAAATAATGTAGTGCAAATACTGTTTTTTTAAGTAAATTTGCCAAATAGTCACTATAACATTTTAAGGTTTATCATACGATGCTAAATGAAATAAATACCAGAGTACATTATAGAATATGACTTATGGAACTATTTCATTCTTGATTTTACACATGTCATTTTCCCACTAGTTTTGGACTAATTCAAAAGGATATATGGAATGTAAAATTGTGATGGCCGTAAGTCCCTTATATGGGATTCCAATTTTTTTGTCAAGGTCAAAGAATAACACCTGTCATTTTGTTTAATTTTTCAGTGATAATTCAATGACTTAAATGTGTGCTTTATTCATTTTGGTTGGAATTACTCAATGATAGCTCCTTGGCCATGTGACTTATTAAGAAAGAGTTAGTTTTCAGCCTCGATTATATGCACTCTCTCTCTCTCTCTCTCTCTCTCTCTCGCACTAAACATGTTCTTGTCCTCGAGTTGAATAATAAAGTCAATTTTTTTCAACTGATTCCCTTGCGCCCACACAAATTATAGAGCTGTTTCTTTGGGCTGATGCGAAGAGTCTTTTTGTGGTTTGCACACACCATTAAGATAAAAGAGCGGATGATGTGTCCAAAAGCATAAGACTTGTTAAAGTTTAAGCACACTACAATAGGTTGGTTTATTGTGTTACGTATTATCATGCTCATTGCTGAGGTTTCACGAAACCAGTTTCGCTGAAATAAAAACTTTTTTGAATTCCGCCATAAAGACTTGTGTTAAACATTTAAGTGCCAACACTAAATCACCAAACTTCGCATTCGGATCCCAACGCATACTCAAAAGTAATGCACGAGCTGAGACGACTATGTCAACATCGACGTCACACTAAATGGATCGTTTAAGTAGTAATCACAAGGTTATTTTCTGTTGGATCTCAAACTTAGTGAGTTTATGATTACGTTGCGTACTATTGATTTTTTTTTTCTTTGGGTGAATTTTTCTTTTTTAGTAAATGAATTTATAATTAATTAATTTTAATTTTAAAATATAAATAATTAAATTAATTAAAAACAAAAGTAATATTTTAGAAGCGATAAAACTTCTCTAAATATCTTCCCACGATATAACGGGAAAGAATTTAGAAGCAAAATATTTATTCTAATAACTCTCCCTGCTATACGGTGGCAAGATACTTAAAGCACCATATCACTTCTAATCTTATCGCTTTTAATCTTTAGAAGCGACATGCCGTTTTTAAGTCATTTATAAGTGGATTTTTTTAAAGTAACATCTATCGCTTCTAAACACCCTTTAGATATGACTTTTGTCCTCTATAAAAACCCAATTTTCCTAGTGCATAGAGATTGTATTTGGAGGATAGACCAAGAGACATGGAATTTTTCGATATCCTTAAAAAGTGTGCTCAAGAAGGCTATTGGCCTATTCAAATACATGTTTTTCATTTCAAAATTTATATTACATAAAACTAATTCAACACAAAGAACCGATGGGTTAATGTACTGTATATGGGAACAAAAAAAAACATAAAATAAGAAGAAAAAAAATACCTCTAAGCATCCCCCATAAGTTGCAAATAAAGGTCTAATCGATCAAACAAGACGAAAAGGGTTCAAAAGAAGAAGTAAGCATCCAAATAACTTCGTGAACTACGAATAAAGATCCAAATGGATATCTGAAAAACGAGTCCGAGTTATAAGTCCATAAAGAAAAAAAAAATCCCACCACACCGTGGTAGCCTTGATGTAACGTATAAAACGTGCAATCCAAGCAAGCGCATATATCACACGTACACCGCAAAAGGAAGAACCCTAGTGCAAAGAGTCACAAAGTCTTCTGATCAGAGTCCCTTACTCTCGATATAGATAAAACGAATCACTAGATTCAAAGGACAACATCACACGACTTGGCGATATATCCTTTGACAAAAATCTTAGGTTGAAAGACAATTTATCAACTGCAAAACCAATGGCAGAAGACCAAGTTCAAAGGATGGCATAATGAAATTCTGCGTAAATCTTGGCAAAAACCACGACCACGGCGGCATAAAAGGCCTAAGTCGTGGACCGTAAGATTGTCGCAAACAGAAACACACACACGCATCCAAGCAAGTAATAGTCACGGAAAATGTCCAAATGACTAAAGCTTGCATTCTGAGACAGTTGCGATGAGGCATCTCCTCGCATGATTCACTACCAGAAATATGAGATACAGCTACAGTTTTTTTTAAATTTATTTTTTTATTTTTAGCCTTTTAATGGAGTCTTTGAATACAGACTACGGTCACCTTTTTTTTTTTGCCTATATTAGACTCTAGTCGAATATAAAACTATAGATAATGGTCTATTTTTCTCTACTGCTAATATAAAAAAGTAGTGGTTTTACTCAAAAAAATTAAAAATGATCAAAATTTCACCATTTTAAAATGGAGTGAAATTTTCCACAACATTTTGGTACATTTACACTACAGTCAAAGGTAAAGATGGAGTTGTAATACTTAAAATATAAAAAATTAACAAAATTTTACTATTTGAGTGTGGAGGGAAATTTCCCACTAAGAATTTTGTTTCAGACAGTGTGAAAACTTCAAATTTGACTAAGTATAGAAACAACGCTATGTTCACTTAGAAAAATTGAATATTTTCTGTATTTGTACATAATTATCAAATCCTCTCTCTCATCCCGTTCTCTCTCTCTCTCTCTCTCTCTCTCTCTCTCTCTCTCTCTCTCTCTCTCTCTCTCTCTCTCTCCGGCATTGCCTCTGACCACCATCGCCTTCTGCTTCGTCTAACAACCTATGTCATGCTCTCAACCGCCTTTAGCTATACTTGAATCCCTTAGAGTTTTTCTTTGCTTCTATTATTGTCACAGTACCGCCAAGAACATCAAAAAGAAAAAAAAAATATAAGAAAGAGAGCTAGAGAGAGCGAGCCAGAGAGATTCCGAGAGAGAGAGCTAGAGAGAGCGAGCGAGTAAGTGAGGGTTGAGCGTCGCCGGACTTGTGTTGGTGAGAGCTTGTCCTTCCTCTGTTCTTCGTCTTTCCTTTTCCTTCGTTCATCTTCGTTTCTTTAGTTGAATCGCGTCTAATCTTAGTCTATGGCTTCGTTTCATTTCTTTACAAGGTCTTGAGCGCAGATTTCTGGTTAAGGAGAGACAAAGAGTCCATGGTTCGTTCAATAATAAGAGGTAGGAGTTTCTATTTGAAAATTTCTTCTTTCTTTTAGTTCGATTTAGGTTTAGAACTTAGGGGTTTTTGATTTCTCTTGCTTGTTCTATGATTTTTCGTGGTATATGGGTTTGATTGGGCTCGGTTTGTTGTTGTTCTAGATCTGAAATTCTTTGAGTTAGGGTTCCTGAATTTTAATTGATTTTTTTGGCCGAAATTTGTAAAGAAATTGGGGTTTTTTTTGTTGTTATTTAGCTTGAACCTGTTAATTGATTTTTGGGTCTTGGTTTTGAGAGTTGAATTGGAGTTTTTGCTTAGTCAATTTCAGATTTTATGTGAATTGAGATTTGATTTAGTCTCTTACATTTGTTTGCTTGTACTTTGGATATATTTCATTATAAGTTCTGTCTGCTCCGCTGAGTAACGTTTCTAAATGAATATTGGTCCTGTTTTTAGTGGTTTAGGTTGTGGTTTGATTTTTGGAATATGAGATTGTCTTGAGAGTATGGAATTTTGGTTTGGTTTTGAAATTGTTTAGGTAAGGGATCAGATTTGAGATTATGGTGTTCTTGTTAGACGAGTCAGAGACTCACTAGGATGTGAATAATGTAGGACTTACGAGATAGTTTACTTGGCTCAAACTTGTCCCTGTGTTGTTTGTTGTTGTTTCTGTTTGGGACGGGGTAGGATCGGGTAGAACTTAAGAAAACCTGTAATAATCAAAAGCAATGTCAATTTTTTTGCTTTTACAGGACCCATTCTTATATTAATGATATTATTTGACCAGCAATATTATATATTACAATGAATACTTCGTATAGGCTATAGCTGAGATCAAACAAAATTAGACTTGAATTACATTGCAATTCGCTAATAATTTTGTACAGCTTCTTATAGGGCCCATTCTTTTTTATTTAATTTTATTTATAGCTTTCAATTACTATCTTGTATATGAATTTGAACCAATGTGTTTTTTTTGGCAGATTTCGAACTTGGAGGTGTGGTATCAAAGGCCTAAGGATATTTTGAGGAAAATGTTGACTGGAGACTTAGACCTTGGCGTACTGAGTATGGTCAGGTATTGATTTTATTTTAACATTAGAATCTGAAAGAAAAATTAAAAGAAGAGAATCTAAAGTTTGCGGAGTATGGTCAGGTATTGAGATGTGAATTTCGACTTTATTGTGTAGGACCAAGATATTAAGTTGACTGAACCAAAATTGGAGAACATGACTCCAATGGCGCCTTTGTTTTTAACGTTGCTGATAGAGATCAGATAGATAGACCAACAGCGAGGTAGTCAACTAATTGTAAAGTCCTGCAATTGTAAAGCCTTTACTTTTGTTCATTCAAATTTAGTCTCCATACTAATTGGTAGTCAATCGCTCTATCTCATTTCCTTGAAGTTAGCCTTAATGTGAAATGGACATGTTGGGTCTCGAGCCCGGCTTTGTTCTCGCAGCTTGTATTTGTGTGGCAGGTTTTGTGGGGTCTTTTGGAAGGCACATCTAGAATAGGTAAGTAATATCCTATAGGGACTTAAATCCAATAAGAGCTCAAAAGGCAAAACCAAACTCTTCACTCTTAGGAACCATTTTGAGTTTACGTGTGTTTGTGTGTCTGTACGAAAAACCACAATGACAAGGAGCCATAGCGTTTCTGACCTGCTCAGACTCTCTTTACGCGTCTCTACCTTATTTCAAGCTTAATAACCGAAAACGGTACAAACCTCTCTCTCTTTCTCTCTATATATATATATATGTATGTATACATGGATATTTAATGATGTATTTGTGTTATTCTGTTGAAGAAATGGACTACGTTTATTCCATGTATGCGTACAGTTATGGCTTGTCAATCCGTTGCAAACATCGTCAAATTGTCTCTCAGTCTCGTTGGCCTCGACAAGGTATTTTCACTAAAGAACCATTGTTTCTGTTATTGAAGCTTCTAGAGCTTCGTTTTATTTTGACCTAGAAACAACTAGACAATGTTTTCACTAAATTTTTGTTCTCTTAAGTAGTTAAATCTCTGACTAATTTGTTATGAGAAAATTATCAGATGCTTGTGGACGACATTGGTGATGTAACCATCAGAGTTCATTAAGGTGAGTGATATTAAGGGTACGTACTTAATTTATTTCAGAAATTCGTCTTTTTGTTCTAAGTCTCTATATATTCGATCTCTTAGAATGTTACCAAATGTTGTGTGTTCTGTTTATGGTATTTTGTTTGGTTTTGTGGTAAAGACTGAGTATGCACTTGAGAAATTTAAAAGCTTTAATGTTTTTGAGTGTTGAAAGGTACGAAAAAGAATAGATCTATATGAGATGGCTGGTAGAAAGTTCAAAATTCTTATGTTTAAACAAGAATTTTTTTTTTATTTTTTTTTTGCTAACTAGATTCTAATAATGCTATCGAACTTTTTTGGTGAGCATACTCTGTGGCCATGATTAATAGGTAGCAAACATAGCTTTATCACTCTTAGTATCTGAACAATAGTTGAGTATATTTTCTGTGATTTAGTTTGTAATAAATAATTCTGGGAATTGATTGTTGTCCTTGGAGGAAAATAGGCAGCAATGCAGGCTCTCGAGGAAGATATGAAGAAATGACTTGGCTGAGATTGATGAGCAACATTCTAGGGAAGATTTACAGTGTTGCGACGTCTCTCGAAATTTGGGGTAAGCTTTACTCATTTGGTTTGTGGGTATGAGTGTGTGACTCTGTACATATTGGTTCAGTTTTCACCAACACTTTGCCCACTTAGATCAAGAAGTTGGTGATGAAGTACTTGGTCAATCTTGTATTTTTTTTGTTGATAAATGTTTGTTTTAAGCTTTTATGTCATAACTTGTTTTTGATCTGGTTTCTCTGATTCTCTGCTCTCAAGGTTGGCGACCAAGATAAAAAGCTCACAGAGGGAATTAGACTTTATGTCGTGCGATCCAGCCACTCTCCCCGCTGAAACTTTATTGCGTTTTGTTTAATTATTTTTTCATGTAACTGAGTATATTAAATTTTGCATGCTAATGAACTGATATCAAATTTCTATCTTGACTGTTTTGGGCTCTAAATGCCTAGTAGAGTTATAGGACGAGCCAAATATGAACTCTCAATCCAGTGCAAAACAAAGTATGGCTTATGCATTGGAGTCTTCATATTTTTCAACAATGACAATGGTAGAACACATATAATCGACTTGTTCAATCAGAAGGTCCGGGGATCTGGAGGTCTACGCGGGTCTGGCGAGGTACGGCATCAGATCTGGAGGTCCGGGCGGGTCTTCCGATTTCGCCACGTACACCATTGCAGTGTAGAGGAAGCACTTGAAGTGGCTACAGATCCTGATTACAGATTTGATATGTACATACAACTCGGCAGACTAGACATTGCCAAGGTATTAAAGTTGATATCAAAACATGCTTAATAGCTTGTTTGGCCAAGTATGCAATAAATTAGACATGAATTTTATTTGTATGACACTATAATGATATTTATTGACGATTTAATGGAATATGAGATTTATTTGGATATCGTTCTCAGTTACTCATCAAATGGCACTCCGTTTATATCTTTAATGTATAGGTATCGAAGCGAAATACCAGAAATAGTGAGATAATCCAGTTAAAGATTGACAAGGTTCTAAGAAAGGATAGGATCTCAGGAACAACAATGCTAGACATCCTAATGCTTGTTGATGAGTTGATGAAAGGTATCGTAGATACTCAGGCACCAATCGAAATGACGAAGTGTATGTGTTTTTTAGATATTCATTTATTATAAATGGATTTAATTTTATATTTATTTAAATATATTTTTATTTAAAAATTGCTCTACATAAATAAGATGTAGTCTATATTGTTAAAATATAATTTCATGAATATAAACTTCAATTAAAAAATGTGGTCTTCAAGAGAAAAGACTGGAGTCATAGCCAAAGAGAATAGACTTCAGTGCAATAGATGACACAAAAACACAGTAGTCTGTCAAATTCAATTAGTTAAAACTACTTTCCAAAACTATAGTGTTTATACACTCTTAACTTCAACAACTACATTTTAAAGATGTATTCTTCAACAGAAAAGACTAGAGTCATATGCAAAGCGATAAGACCCCAGTGCAATAGATGCCACAAAAACACCGTAGTCTGTCAAATTTAATCAATTAAGACTACTTGTTAAAATCGTAGTGTTTTTTTCTTATGTAATTGAGTTCTATATAACTACAGCATAACGCTGTAGTATTTATAGATGAGATTAGTAACACTACATCTATAAAATGTAGTCATATATTTTACTACAGTCTTATAAAACAGATACACTACGGTAAAAAACTGGAGTCATAATCAAAGAGATAAGACTCCAGTGCAATAGATGACAGTTGGTAAACTGTAATCGACTTAAAATAACTACGGCAATCTGCAGTAGTTAGAGGCCAAATTTCTGGTAGTGATTGTTGGAAGTTGCATACAAGGTTTTGAAAAAGATTTGACATATAGGATTTTTTTTTCTCTCTTTTTTATATCACAAAAACTCATTTTATGTGAGACCTACACGATGCATGAAATCATTAACCGAGACTAACTTTTTTTTTGGATCAGCAACTAGGATCTTCAATCCTTGATATTTTTCTCTCCCCGAAAACCATGTCTTTCTTGATGTTGAAAAGTAACCACGAAAATAATCTTCAATACGACTAAAGAAAACCATGTATATTTGTATGTGGTCACAAGTGAACCAATGTGTTTTGAAATTGATTTTCAAGCCACAAGATTACTTCGAATATCTCGGCATTGAATATGCAAAATCAACACTGAGTACCAAAGAGAAAGATTGAGAGTATTTTCTAAACAAAAACTCATGTAAATTGTTATATTTAGCTTAGCCAAATGGAAGGCTATTTATAGCTACACTTGGCCTCGTGGTTAATAGGTCATGGGCCACAAAACATAGAGCCATGATCTTGACTACACCAAGAAATAACTTCCCACTCTCTTCTATGTTCCAAGGCCAAGTTATCTCTCCTAAAACCGAGGATGACTGTAAATAAGATCTTGACACATGTTAAGTCATTTTGTTTTAAAAAAAAAAACAATAAAATGACAAGTTCCCAAAAACTCTATTGAACCGAGTATATGCTTGCATACAAAGGAGGAAAGGCCAAACTTGTCCATGTCATTAATGCAACAACCAATCACAAATTTCCATCTCATTCATTTCTTTTTAATTAGTCCATAACTAATAAGAAAATGACATGTGGAAGATCAAGGATAGTTTTAGTCTTCAAACCATTTTAATGCCACAAATATAAATCATATTTATAACCAATAGTATATATATGTTTAGCATCATACGTTAAACTTCAAAATTATATTTGGACAAAAACTCAATTGAAAAACGAGTTTTCACTCAAAGTAACATCTACAAGTACATTTCTGAAAATGGACTTGATTCAACGATTGAATCTTATTCCTTAAGTATTTGGAAGTTGTTCCAAACGTCGACGAGCCCATGACCCTTTATTGTGATAATAGTTGGGCTGTCGCTAACTCAAAGGAACCTCGAAGCCATAAGCGCTCCAAACATATTGAGAGGAAATACCATTTGATTCGAGAGATCGTGCAACGCGGAGACGTGGAAGTGAAGAAGATCTCAACCATGGACAACCTAGCAGATCCATTCACCAAGGCCCTAGCGAACAAGGTCTTCGACCAACATCGAAAGGGATTAAGCATGAAGGACTACACACATCTTCTTTGAGTCAAGTGAGAGTTTGTTGTCAATGGTGCCCACAAGAAGAGTTGTAGTGTTTACTTTTGTACATTTGATGTAATAAAGTCTCACGAAGACTCTTGCTTGTAATTTCTTATTCATTAATAAAAAGTTGAAACGTTCATTCATTATTCCTTGTGTGAAGCTTTATGATAAAACCTTAGTCTTTAGTCCATAAACAAACCTAACAACACATGAAGAGACAAATGTAAATTTGCACGAACAAACTCTTCATGGTTTGCTTAAAACGATATATTTGCAATTCAAGGGTCAAAGGACTATTGACCCCAGTACGATTATTAGGAGAATCTATGATGTCTGGTTATGGGACATTGAGAGTTGGTGACTCTATAGTTCTTCTAGGTATCTTCTGAATGTACTGAATTGACCACTGCACTTCTAGAGACAAGATAAGAATAAAATATTTAACCTCTTATGTCTCGAAGTCACTATTTATGAATTGCATCATGCTTACCTTAATCTTGAGATGAGACATGCCATTTCACAGCTTACGTATTCTCATTTGAGAAAGTCAGAGTTCGGACTCACTATGTGATTCTGAACAGGATCTATTGGTGAAGTACTAAGTTGTGACGATGTCATGAGTAACTTTGTGAAGTTCTCATAGATATGGAATTCATGTACAAGATTGTTGAAATGCAATGTATATCACCTCATGCTTTGTTCCTTGGAATGTGAATAAATGAACTGGCCAGTGTCCAAATTGAGTCTTCACTCTTTTGGATGAAACAATGTGACTTGTTAGCTCCTCGTCAATACATTGTTTCTAACTTATTCACAAGCGACATATGAGTTGAGGAAATAACAGCTAGAATGGTAAAATGGTAATTTTGTAAATCCCGACTAGCTGGTGATATTCATGAAGGATAAACATAGATAATATTCAGTGGATCCACTCATCACAAGTAGTTGAATTCTTGAGTGTAAAATAAATTCATTTGAACCGAGAGATTCTCAGTGTCAACTCTTTAGTGGAGTCAGTTGACATTAAGCTAAACTTGGAAAAGGTTTGTGAACTTTTAAGTCCCAGAATTTTAACTCAAGCTTTGTTAATTTGGATCCATGAGGTCACTGTCACAAATCATATCGAGTAGGAATAGTTAAACTAGAAGCTAAGTCAAAACAAGAACGAGACAAGTTTTACGAAAATTGTCAAAAGGGTATATTTGTCTTTTTGGACATAGCATGAAATGAATGTCAATAAATTTTTTGACATGGTCATATGATGTCTTAAATCACTCGGCCATGATGAGTTCATTGGGCCTTGTGGATTAATTTCATTTCATAGAATTTTACTTGAAAATTCTTAATGGGCCTTTCTTATGTTGTCATGAACAAATAAGAAGCTTCTAGAAGTTCCTTCTAGATGTTCTTGGCCGCCCATCACCCAAAGAAAAAGAGAGATTATTTTGTGCATTAATGTATGAAGATACTTGCCAAAAGAAAAAGAGGAAACAAATTTCCTCCATGAGGAAATGGAATTTTCGGCCACCAAGCAAGAGGGAGCAAAAGATGAAACAAATTCAAGCCTTCTAGAAGGTGTATTGGCCGTGTCACTCTAAGGGAAAAGGGAAATATTTTGCTCATGAATATGTGATATTCTATAGAAGAAGAAACTACCTTATTGAAGGTAATCCCTCCCCTAGGCCTCATTCTCATTGTTTATTCATCCCACATAAGTTAGAGATTGAGAGCTTCACTCTCTAGAACTTGTGGTTGCCGCCCCTTCCCTCTCTCTCTAGTTTTCTTTTTGTTTTTGTTTTGGCACCTAGGTCCACAATTGACCTAGTGTTTTAGCATTTCGACTCCAAGACTTGTTCTTGAGTCATTGTGTTTAAAAGTGCCCACACACTAATTCCTTTATTTCTCGAGTGATTCTTGTGATAAAAACTTTAGTGGTAGCTCGAGTTCCCGAGGAAAGAAGAGAGACGAGCTGCGAGGGGAGACGAACGTTTCAACATTCCGAAGACTTCTCAATGTTCAAGCTTCTAAAAGGTTAGTAAATTTATAATGCTCATTGATGTTTTAAATTATATGAACTTGCTCTTTGTCTAGGTTAGTAAAATCGTTTTACTTGTTTTAAATAAAATTTTAAATTCTGCCGCTTACTCGAAGCGTTAAACTTTTTTTTAACCCTAGATCAATTCCAACCAATGGTATTGTTATCGGTCATTTTCGTTAAACCCGGAACGCCGATGGTCAGGCCGGAGGTCCTGAAGAGTGGCAAGCCTTCCCCCACGAGTCGCCGGAAAGACATCGCGCCGAGGCTCTCGATCCTTCGAGTCGAGCTTCGCTCCTCGAGTCGAGTCGCTCTCCTCAAGTCGAGCTTCGCTCCTTGAGTCGAGTCGTTCTCCTCGAGTCGAGTTTCGTGCCTCGGACGGAACCACGGGATATTCTTTTCGAGTCGAGCCTCGGGTCGGTCTCCTCAAGATTGAGCATTGCTCCTCGAGTCGAGCCTCGAGTCACGCTTCTCGAATCAAATCTCGCTCGTCGAATAGTACGTTCGTATTTCGCAGAGCAAGCGCAGTATTCGAAGCCCAAAACGGTCCAACGGGCCCGGTAGAACAAAGGCAGCGAAGGCCCACGGAAAAGCAGCCAGGCGCGCACCGCGCCTAGCTAAGGTCGCGCCGCGTGCAAAGCGGCGCATCCCGCGCGCCACGAGTCGCGCGCCACGCGCACATGCCATGCGCCGCGCGCCGCATGTTTCGCGCCGCGTGTTGTTCGCCGCGCACAGGCTGCGCGCCTCCGCTTGACGGTGCGCGTGCCCCTAGTCCCACATGGATGATAAAGGACCCTCAAACACCTATAAATACCTCCTCTCACTGAGGGGGAAGCAATCCAATAATTTCCTATCGATACGCTCGAATTCTCGCTCTCCTCTGCTTCTCTTGATGCCATCTTTGGCCTGAAGCGCTTCTACAAGTTTCTCCTGTTCTCAGAGGTTCTGAAGCACTCTCGGGGACTCCCGGACATCACTCCCTCTGATCGAACGTCTCCTAGTGCCCATGCACGCTCCTAGGGTTCTCCGCTGAGAATCCCCTACGCGTCTAACACGCTAGACGCGTCCGCGATCTCCGAAGTTCCGAGACGTCGCCAAGGACTCCTCTGCGCTCCGTCTCCTTCGTCGAGTACACCTCTCCTCCAGGCTCCGCACCTCATACTGCGTCACACACGCCCTGAACTATGTTCTGACCTGATCCCATACATGGGTACGTAGGCAGCTTATAAGAAAAAGGCACGGTCACTCCTCCTCCTCACCCCTTCCCTCTTATGAGAGGTGGGTTGATCGGAGAAAACCTAGCTCGAGACTTTCGAGTTCACACTTCTGGCCCATGTGCGATCACTTGGTCCGGCCTTGGATCGAACCGCCCGAGGTATATAATAGTTGTTCATTTTTCGTGCGACAACATTTTGGCACTAGAAGGAGGGGACTTTCCGACCTGTTCAGCCCGAAATCCCTTCTGTCCATCTTCTTCTTTTCTCTTGAAGACTCGGCTTTCTAGGACTCGAAAAAAGATGAGTAGTCAGCCACCCGTACGTTCTGAGGGCGTTAACAACCCCGATAACGTCACTGGGACCAAAAAATATTTCTTGCGCTCTCACGCGCATGGTGACAAAGAGTCACTCCACGAAGAGAGTTCGACCCGCTCACCATCTCTATCTCTAGATAGCAGGGACAACCGAATCATGGAGTTGGTGGAGAATATCCGCCAACTGAAGGCGAAGAGCGCGAGGTACCGCAGCCGACTTGCTGCAAAGCGACCTACACATGACACGGTGACCCCCAACGGGGATCCTGAGAACCTCAACGAGGAAAGTCGCGACCGCGACCCAGATTACGAGGGTAGTGGCGATTCGGAGGATATCGAGACTTCTCTCACAAAGAACGGGGGACTCACCGCCATGTTTGAAGCTGGTCCTTCGAACCCCTTACCCAGGACAGGTGACGTACCTGCGGCTTCCCAAGAAGGGAACTCCCGATGTTCAGCCCTTGACCGACTTGGTCACAGGGAGAACGGTGCGGAAAGTCAAGGCACACGGAGAGCGCGCCGTCGTAGATGAAGCCTGCGCTTCCGTACGACAAGCCCTGATCTCAGGGACCATCTCACTGCCCAACGCGTCGGACGTGGAAATGATCTAAGGGAGCAACTAAGCTCCAGACCCAACATCCCGCCGGCAGCCCCAACCAACGGGAACCGCCGCACGGGTCAAGGGTCCAATGAAAGGCGGCATGTGACTCCTCCCGAATAGGGAGTTACTCTGACAACCGGTCTCGATGTGGTCACTATGATCCACAATCTTCGAAATGAAGTACGAGATCTCCGGGAATACGGAATAGGCAGAAGCGCCTATGGAGTCGTTGAGGAGAATTCCTCGCCTTTCACGGCTCAGATATTGGCTGAGGTTTGTACGGGAAATTTCAAACTCCTGAACCTCACTCCCTATGATGGAAAAGCAGATCCTGCTTATCACATCCAACACTATGAAACCTGGATGACGATGTAGGGTGTCTCTCCCGGCGTCATGTGCCAAGCCTTTAGTCTTACCCTTGCCGGACCCGGTTTTGAGTGGTTCAAGAACTTAAGGCGGGGAAGCATCCACTTGTTCAAAGACTTGAAGGACATGTTCCTCGCACGGTTCGCCACATCTATGGTCCAAAAGAAGACCAAGATGTACCTGTGGTCAACCAGGCAAGAGAATGGCGAGTCTCTTAGGCGATACCTCGCCCGATTCACCGAAGAGTCAAACAAGGTCGAACGCTTTGACGACGGTGATGCGATTGCCGCTATCATTGAGGGCTTACGTACAAGTGACTTCCTCAAGTCAGTCATTGGCCGTGTCTCTTCTACCATGGCCGAGTTGATGACTCGAGCTAAGACCTTCATGGGAGTCGAAGATTACCTCGACGGCCGCAAGAGCAACAATCAATGCTCTCATCGTCGAGAAGAACCTAGCCACGAGCAAGGTGAATCTCGTAAAAGATGAAATAAGGGGAATCAGGTTTCCAATATCCAACCCCCTGCACCCCAGAAGTCGCGGCTTGTGGAAGACTTTAAAGGGTATTCGTCGTTCACACCGTTGAACACGACGCCAGAACGGATCCTGGCTTTGGCACGTGACAAGTTCACCACCCCGGCTCCAATGAAAAAAGATCCTGCGACTCGCGATCGATCTAGATATTGTGAGTTCCATCAGGAATACGGTCACTTGACCTCCGAATGCTATATTCTCCTCCACGTGCAAAGGAACTTCCCCTAATACCGCGAAGAGGTCATCCTCTACATGCTCAGAGTCCTGAAATAAGAGAGAGAAATTAATCTCGGGATCCTCAGTTGAGAAAGGGGAATGAATATCCTTAATGCAAAAGTGTAGAGAAAGAAGAAAAAAATAAAGTGGGAGAATGAGAGGAGTTGAGTCACTATTTATAGACCTCTGAGTGGGTAGGAGTCCAAATCCTACTCCCACAAGAGGGAAAAGCAGGAAAAAGCGTCCAAAAAATTGGATTTTCCCGTGTAAACACGTCAGCCCCGCGCACGGGGCGCGCGCCGCGCGCTATCTCTGTGCGTCGCATGTTATCTCTGCGCGCCGCGCGGAGCACGCCGCACGGACCGCGCGGTCACCTAAAAAAAACGTGGGTGACAGTGAGACTTTGAAATGAAGTTTCCTCAAACACCCAACTGAAGGGACTTAAAGTTCATCGCCAGGAACCTCACGAGTGACGAACTTGGCGGGGCTAATGTTGTCGGTCGTTTTCGTTAAACCCGGAACGCCGAGAAGACGCGCCGCTTAAGGGGCCGATGGTAAGGCGGAGGTCCTGAAGAGTGGCAAGCCTTCCCCCACGAGTCGCCGGCAAGCCATTGTGCCAAGACTTTCGATCCTTCGAGTCGAGCTTTGCTCCTCGAGTCGAGTCGCTCTCCTTAAGTCGAGCTTCGCACCTTGAGTCGAGTCGTTCTCCTCGAGTCGAGTTTCGTTCCTAGGACGGAACCATGAGATATTCTTTTCGAGTCGAGCCTTGGGTCGGTCCCCTCAAGATTGAGCACCGCTCCTCGAGTCGAGCCTCGAGTCACGCTCCTCGAATCAAATCTCGCTCGTCGAATAGTACTTTCGTATTTCGCGCAGCAAGCGCAGTATTCGAAGCCCAAAACGGTCCAACGGGACCGATAGAACAAAAGCCGCGAAGGCCCACGGAGAAGCAGCCAGGTGCGCGCCGTGCGCCGCATGTTGCGCGCTGCGTGTTGTGCGCCGCGTACAGGCCGCGCGCCTCCGCTTGACAGTGCGCGCGCCCCTAGTCCCACATGGACGATAAAGGACCCTCTTAAGGCCCTCAAACACCTATAAATATCTGCTCTCACTGAGGGGGGAGCAATCCAATAATTTCCTATCGATACGCTCGAAGTCTCACTCTCCTCTGCTTCTCTTGATGTCATCTTTGGCCTGAAGCGCTTCTACAAGTTTCTCCCGTTCTCAGAGGTTCTGAAGCACTCTCGGGGACTCCCAGACATCGCTCCCTCTGATCGAACGTCTCCTAGTGCCCATGCACGCTCCTAGGGTTCTCCGCTGAGAATCCCCTATGCATCTAACACGCTAGACGCGTCCGCGATCTCCGAAGTTCCGAGACGTCGCCAAGGACACCTCTGCGCCTCGTCTCCTTCGTCGAGTAAGCCTCTCCTCTAGGCTCCGCGCCTCATACTGCGTCACATACGCCTTGAACTAGGTTATGACTTGATCCCATACACGGGTACGTAGGCAGCCTATACCAAAAAGGCACGGTCACTCCTCCTCCTCACCCCTTCCCTCTTCTGAGAGGTGGGTTGACACTTCCGAGAAAACCTAGCTCGAGACTTTCGAGTTCACACTTCTGGCCCGGGTGCGATCACTTGGACCGGCCTTGGATCGAACCGCCCGAGGTATATAATAGTTGTTCATTTTCATGCGACAATATGTATCCGAGCTATGGTCAAAGATATGCATGTACATGTAATTAAAATTATGAGCTTGAAAATCGTTTTCGAAAGTTTACTAAATTTCTGACTAGTTAGAATTGTTTACTTAAATTTTTTTTAAATTTATTTCTATTGCCTTTAAATTAAAAATCATGTTGATTTTCTATGAGTTTTGGATGTTATTAAAACACATTAGAATCAGTTCTAAAAGTTTTAAATTTTTTATAATGAAAAACGTGTTTTTAAGTTTGAGAAAATTTCGGTAAATTTTTGTGACTAGTTATCTTGTCTTTCTAGTTTCTTTTATTTACTTGATTCGTTATATGCTTGTTGTTATTTCTTTTATACCATGTTATTACTTTGTTAATAAAACACAAATAAAAGCTTTAACAATACGTTCCGTTACACTCGATTCTTTTTTCGCTCTCAAAGTCCGACCTTTAATTATTTCCAGTTTTCTTCGAGCTCGAGAAAACCCGCAGTAAAAGTGGTATAACTCTCAGTTCACAATTCTAAATTTAATGATTCTTAAATCAAATTAAAGGTCTATTTGTCCTCTTTCCAATGCAAGTGGTTTAAGTCAATAGGACATCGGATCCGCCAGTTATGGCTATTTTAATCCGAGGTGCGCGACTGTTCTGAAAGTCCAGTTTTTTTAGAATTCCGGATTTTCAGCCCCAATACCATGAGTTATAGAACTCTAATGAGAAAATTTTCTTGAGCAAAATTGTTTTTTTATAAGATTATAAATATAATGTGAAATATTAAAATGTTTTGATTTTTGAAAGTTTAATTGAAATTGAATTTTACAAAACTATTTTGAATTTTGAAAAACCGTTTTCACTTTCAAACTTGAAAATATTTTGTCATCCAAATCAAATAAGTTTTCAAAACTATATCTATATATCACATATGTTCAAAATCTATATGCTCTTAAAAATTTGAGTCGGAGGTCTCTTTGTAGACAAGCCAAAAAATAAAAGATGTGTAATCTCAAACTTTCAAGTGTTCGAGTGAGTTGAAGTTTATACTTCCCTCATGCACTTTCCCGAATAGAAAATAGGAAAATGTCCGAGTATGTACCTTGTGCCTTTATGCACTAACACTGTTCTTCCTTGAACATGAAGATCTAGGATTCCTTTCTAGTAGTCCACTCTATCGCTCTATAACTAGGAAATCCGCTTCCGAACTTATAAGAGTCGATGTACCAACTCCAAAAACTAAGTGGGAGGGTTATACTCGTTGTTTGTAACCCACGATCCCCAACACTAATGAAAGAAGTAATTAACGTGAGACTAAGAGTCACTCTTGTGGCCCTCTCTTAAATGAGAGTACTCTATGGCATTTTTGCTTCGATCATTGCTCAATGAGCTACGTCCGAGAGAGAGACGATGTAGACAAGGCCTCCTCTTAGGGGATTATTTTTTCGAAGTTGATCTTTTGGACTAAGTGGTTGGTTGCACACTTAGACTCAATCCCTAGTAATCATCCCTTGAGGCTCTGCGAAAGGATGTGAGTGATCAAACCAATTTAAAAGGTGGCTAGTCAAAATTGGTGAATTGACATCTTGGTTAAGCATTTATTAATGATGTGTCATTTACTTATAAATGGAGATTTTTGCGGCCTTCTCTTGAGGGAGTAATTTGTCGTTTAGTTTATAACACCTTTGGATTTTATCAAGTCTTAAGCAAACGTAAACCCTAAACCAAAGACTAAATCATAAACTTGTTTCAACTTAATTAAGCAACATGTCTCTCAACCCTCTCTCGATCATCATTTCCTCAAACAACCTTGAAAACAAAAGCTACGTAGATTCGAAACGTAACCTCGACATCGTCCTTACCATTAACAAGCAAAAATGGGTACTCACCACCCCCTGTCCTCAAACAAATGATGATTCGACACAAGAGGAAAAAGACGCCTTGGCGGCCTGGCTCCGATCCGATGAGATTGTGAGGTGCTATATCTTAGCATCGATGAACAATATGTTGCAACAACAACATCGTGACATCAAGACTGCCGCCGACATGCTCTACAATCTCCATGAGATGTTTGGAGGGCAATGCCGTCAGGCCGAACAACAAACAGTCAGAAAGTTTATGAACTGTCGCATGAAGGCTAGGACTCTTGTCAGGGACCATACGATGCTGATCGTTAGTTACCTGAATGAGATGGAAATCCTAGGATCTAAGATTAAAGAGGAGATCAAAATAGATATGATCTTGGAAACTCTCCCCCGAATCTTTTGATACCTTCAAGTGGAACTACTCCATGAATAAGCTAGAGTACATTGTTACTGACCTCATGAAGGAGCTTCACATTGCTGAAGGTTTCACTAAGAGAAAGAGGAATCAAGGAGAAACACATGCTACTGAGCATAAAGCCTCCGTCTCTGGAACTTAGAAGAGACCTCACAAGGCTGAGAAGAAGAACTGTCTTGCCTATCTCAAAGCAAAGGAACATAGTATTGTACTAGTTACCGAAGCATGCTTAGTAGCTGATAATGTATCAACGTGGATTCTTGACTCCGCTGCTACTAACCATATTTGTTGTTCCCTGAATGGTTTCAAGAAAACCAAAAGCTTAGAGGAAGGCGAGTTCTGTTTCAAATGGGGTGATGGGAGCCTGGTGTCTGCGAAGGCTGTGGGATCCGTGACGCTGTCTTTTGAAGACCGCACTTTAAACTTGAATAATGTTTATTTTGTTCCTACTTTTGGGAAGAACTTAATATCCGTTGCTCGACTTCTTGAGCAAGATTATTGTTTAAAGTTCATTAAGAATGGAATTCATATTTCGTTTCCTGATAATTCTTTTGTCACTGATGCATGTATGAAGAATGCTCTTTTCTACATATATCCCACTCAACCTTCTCTTTTAGACACCGAAATAGATAATGATCTAGTTAGGGAGCCATAGAAGATCAAACTAACTGAATCCTCGATCTAATAAAATCAACATATCTGTGGCACTTAAGACTTGGTCATATCAGTCTAGACAGGATTAAGAGACTTGTGAGGGACGGTCCACTCCAAGCCTCTGCAATAGGTTCACTACCTACTTGTGAATCTTGCATAGAAGGAAAAATGACTAAGCGACCTTTCTCCGATAAGGGTCGAAGAGCCACTGAGTTGCTGGAACTAGTGCATTCTGATGTAAATGGTCCGCTCAGTCAACAAGCATGTAGTGGATACGAATACTTCGTTACCTTCACCGATGATTACTCAAGATATGGTTTTGTCTATTTGCTCAAACAAAAATCCGAGACCTTTAACGTATTTAAGGTCTTTAGGGATTTAGTGGAAAAACAAACTGGCAAAGTGATCAAAACCCTTCGATCCGATCGAGGTGGTGAGTATATGTCTGGAGAGTTCGATGACTTTCTTAAAGAAGAAGGTATCGCTTTTCAGCTTACCGCACCTAGCACACCTCAATAAAACGGAGTGTAAGAGAGAAGAAACCGAACTCTTATGGAGATGGTTAGATCAATGATGAGTTACTCATCACTCCCTCTTTCCTTTTGATATGCCCTTGAATCAGTCGCTTACATTCTGAACCAAGTTGCATCTAAAAACGGTTCCTGGTACTCCTTATGAACGATGGACTGGCCGTAAAGTAAATCTTGGCCGCATCAAAATTTTGGGTTGCCCTGCACACGTGCTGATGCAAAAGACTAACAAATTAGCTAGTAGGTCAGAATTGTGTTTGTTTGTTGAATATCCAAAGGAAACCAAATGTTTCACATTCTATAGTGCCGAGGACGATAAGACTTTCGTTAGCACGAATGCTCGTTTCCTTGAGGAGGACTTTATGAAAAATGTAAAACCTAGAAGCAAAATTGTGCTTGAACAAAAGTTGGGTGAGGAAGCTTCTACCTCATCTGTAAGAACTGTTCTTACCCCAACTAAAACACAACCTAACTCATCAGAATCTCGTCAAGTAGTACTTCGACGTAGTGGGAGGGCTACTCAAAAGCCAGACAGGTACATGTCCTATGGAGACACTCTCGTAGCCATCTCTGACATGGATGACCCTGTTTCCTATAGCCAAGCAATGGCTTGTTCTGAATCAAACCTTTGGCTTGACGCCATGAAAGTTAAAATGCAATTGATGTATGTCAACAAAGTCTGGAAACCTGTAGACCTTCCGGAAGGGATTAAACCCGTAGGGTGTAAGTGGATATACAAGAAGAAAAAGGGGTCCGTATGGGAACGTTAAGACGTTCAAAGCACGACTTGTGGCTAAGGGTTATACCCAACAAGAAGGGATTGACTATGAAGAAACCTTCTCGCAAGTTGTTGTCGGTCGTTTTCGGAAAACACGGAACGCCGAGAAGACACGCCGCTCAAAGGGCCGATGGTCAGGCCGGAGGTCCTAAAGAGTGGCAAGCCTTCCGTCATGAGTTGACTGGAAAGTCCTCATGCCAAACTCTTGGCCCTTCAAGTCGAGCATCGCTCCTTGAGTTGAGCCATTCTCCTCGAGTCAAGCCTCAAGTCATTCTCCTCGAGTCGAGCTTCGCTCCTCGAGTTGAGCCTCGAGTCTTTCTCCTCGAGTCGAGCCTCGAGTCGTCCTCCCCGAGTCGAGCCTCGAGTCGTTCTCCTCAAGTCGAGCTTCGCTCCCTGAGTCGAGCCTCGAGTCGTTCTCCTCGAGTCGAGCCTTTAGTCACTCTCGTCGAGGCCAGCCACGCACAGCAAACCGCGCGTCGCGCCGGGCAGGTCGCGCGCCGCGCCAGGAAGACTGCACGCCGCGTGCCCCATGCGCCGCGCGTCTCGCGCCGCGCCCGATGACCCGCTTGAAGGGAGAACGCCCCCTAGTCCCACATGGACGAAAAAGGACCCTCTTAAGGCCCTCAAACACCCATAAATACACCCCCTCATTGAGGGGAGATCGATCCCATTCATTCTCAAGGAACTTAAGACTTCTCTCTGCTTCTCTGGATGCCATCCTTGGCCTAAAGAGGATTCTCCTCGATTTCTCGTTCTCAGAGATTCTGAAGCGCTTTCCGGGGACTCCCGAGTGCCGCCTCTCTTGATCGAAATATTAATCTTGAGCCCACGAGTGCTCTAACCATTTCTGACAAGAAATCGCCTACGCGTCCGGCATTTCCGACTAGGAATCGCCTACGCGTCCGGAATCTCCGCCACAACAAGGAACTCTTGACTTAGAGTCTTCCACGTCTCCAAAAGAGAGAAAACACACATTCTCTCTCGCGCTCGCGATCTCCAAAGTTCTGAGACGTCGCCGAGGACTCCTCCGCGCACCGTCTCCTTCGTCGAGTACGCTTCTCCACCAAGGCTCCGCGCCTCATACTGTGTCTTACACGCTTGAACTACGTTATGACCTGATCCCACACACGGGTACGTAGGCTGCCGACACATAAGGCACGGTCACTCCCCCTCCTCACCCCTTCTCTCCTCTGAGAGGTGGGTTGATCGGAGAAAGCCTAGCTCGAGACTTTCGAGTTCACACTCTTGGCCCGGGTGCGATCACTTGGTCCGGCCTTGGATCGAACCGCCCGAGGTATACAATTGTTGTTCATTTTCGTGCGACAAAATTTTGGCGCTAGAAGGAGGGGACTTCCCGACCTGTTCAGCCCGAAATCCCTTCTGTCCATCTTCTTCTTTTCTTCTGAAAACTCGACTTTCTCGGACTTGAGAAAAGATGAGTAATCAGCTACCCGTACGTTCTGAGGGCGTTAACAACCCCGATAACGTCACTGGGACCAAAAAATACTTCTTGCGCTCTCGAGCGCATGGTGACGAAGAGTCACTCCACGAAGAGAGCTTGACCCGCTCACCATCTCCATCTCCAGATAGCAGGGACGACCGCATCATGGATTTGGAGGAGAATATCCGCCAACTAAAGGCGAAGATTGCGAGGTACCATAGCCGACTGGCTGCAGAGCGACCTACGCATGACGCGGTGATCCCCGATGGAGATCCCGAGAACCTTAATGAGGAAAGTCGCGACCGCGACCCAGATTACAAGGGTGCTGATGATTCGGAGGATATCGAGACTTCTCTCACAAAGGACGGGGAACTCCCCGCTGTGAATGAAGCCGGTCCTTCGGATCCTTCACCCAAGACGGGGAATGCACGTGCAGCCTCCCAAGCGGGGAGCTCCCGACGTTCGGCCCATGACCAACTTGGTCAAAGGGAGAATGTTGCGGAAAGTCAGGGCACGCGAAGAGCGCGCCGTCTTAGACGAAGCATGCGCCTCCGTGCAGCAAGCCCGGATCTTAGGGATCATCTTACTGCCAAACGCAACAAGCGTGGCGATGACCTAAGAGAGCGACTAAGCTCTAGGCCAAACATCCCCGTAGCAGCCCCAACTAACGGGAACCGCCGCACGGGACAAGGGTCTAATGAGAGGCGGCAGGTAACTCCTCCCGAACAGGGAATTACTCCGACTATCGATCTCGATGTGATCACTATGATCCACAATCTTCGGAATGAAGTACGAGATCTCTGAGAATACAGAATAGGCGGAAGTGCCTATGGGGTCGTCGAGGAGAATTCCTCGCCTTTCACGGCTCAGATATTGGCCGAGGTATGTACGGGAAATTTCAAAATCCCGAACCTCGCTCCCTATGATGGAAAAGCAGATCCTGCTTACCATATCCAACACTATGAAACCTGGATGACAATGCAGGGTGTCTCTCCTGGTGTTATGTGCGAAGCTTTTAGTATTATCCTCACCAGACCCGGCTTCGAGTGGTTCAAGAACTTAAGGCCAGGAAGCATCCACTCGTTCAAAGACCTGAAGGACATATTCCTAGCACGGTTGGCTACATCTATGGTCCAAAAGAAGACCAAGATGTACCTGTGGTCAATCAGGCAAGAGAATGGCGAGTCTCTTAGACGATACCTCGCTTGATTCACTGAAGAATCGAATAAAATCGACCGCTTTGACGATAAAGACGCAATCACTGCCATCATTGAAGGCTTGCGCACAAGTGACTTCCTTAAGTCCATCGTCGGCCGTGTCCCTTCTATCATGGCCGAGTTAATGACTCGAGCCAAGACCTTCATGGGAGTCGAAGATTACCTCGATGGCCGCAAGGACAATAATCAAAGCCCTCACCGGCGAGACGAGCCTAGCAACGACCAAGGCAACTCATGTAAAAGATGAAACAGATGGGATCAGACTTCTAATAGCCGACCTCCGATGCCCCAAAAGCCGTGACTTGCGGAAGACTTTAAGGGCTACTCGTCGTTCACGCCATTGAACAAGACACCGGATCAAATCCTAGCTTTGGCACGTGACAAATTAACTCCCCCGGCTCCAATGAGCAAAGATCCCGCGACTCACGATCGATCTAAATATTGCGAGTTCCATCAGGAATACGGTTACTTGACCTCCGAATGCTATAGTCTTAAAAGGCAGATCGAGGCATTGATCCAACAGGGTGAGTTGAAAGAGTTCGTGTTGCGCATGATTAGTGTTGCGGGCCCCACCTCAAGCAGATCACAGTCTAGCAAAGGAGGAGGAGCAACTGCTACTGCCGACCGAGCCACAGCAACTGCTGTTGCCAATCCACAGCTCCACATTGTAATCACCATACTGGGTGGCCCACAAGATGGAGATTCAGCCCGACAACGAAAAAAATTCCTAAGGGCCGTAGCTCAAGAAGACGCTGCTATGCACGTCAACCTCACCTATGAAGAACCTCCGTCCGTGCCTCACGAGATGATGTACTTCACCAATAAAGAGGCCACGCGAGTTGTGCATCCGCACAATGACGCGATTGTGCTCAAAGCCCAAGTTGCTAATAATCTGGTGAAAAAGGGTTCTTATCGACAATGGCAGTGCTGCCGACATAATCTTCAAGACCACCCTAGAGCGCATGAAGCTCGGGGGGCTACGCCCAACTCCGACCTAAACACCTCTGTTCGGGTTCACTGGGGAGAGAGTCATGACCGAAGGCATCATCGATCTACCGGTCACCTTCGGAACTCCCGGAGACATTGAAGTCGTTCACATGGTCCCATTCCTAGTGGTTGATCAGGAGTCGCCATATAATGTCATCATTGGACGACCCACGCTGAACCGACTAAGGGCTATTACTTCTACATATCACCTACTGGTGAAGTTCCCTACCAATGATGGAATCGGCATCATGGGTGGAGATCAATCCCAAGCCAGAATATGCTACATCCAAGGAATCGATGGAAAAACCGCTAGAAAGACGGTTAACACGATCTCCAAAATAAGAGATAGCGTCGAGTCGACCAAGGTCCTCCGCGAAGTCCACAAAGACATCTGCATGACACCCAAGTGCAAGGTGCCGACGTCCTCATCCCAAACAGGGAGGGACCCCACAAAGTCTGCCAAGTCACACATGACGAGACATACTACATCAAATACATGGACGAGACACCGATCCGTCGCCTGTGGAATGCGGAACACTTGAGAAAGTACTACCACTAGCCAGCGCTCCCCCCATTTTATTTCTTTGCTTTCCAACATTCAATAAGGCCTACGAGCCAATGTTTTAGGATTTCAAATTTTTGCAATATTAATAAAGTTCGAGGTTTTTCTTTCAAAATCCACTTTATCAATGATTTTCGGTCATCAAAATAAGATTGTAAACCCAAAAACTCGGGGGGCTAGTGACATAGGCAACGGTAAGTACACTCAAAATCCTCAAGAAAGTACGCTCCACCCAAAGAAAGTACGCTCCACCAAAACAAAACACCCGAACATAAACGGGAACGAGCGTTCAACTAAGACGCCTCTGCTGCGCGCCATAAGACATCCCAGAGATGCAGGCTCAAGACGCCTCCGCGGCGCGCCATAAGACGTCCCAAAGATGCAGGCTGAAGACGCCTCCGTGGTGCGCCACAAGACGTCCCAGAGATGCAGGCTCAAGACGCCTCCGCGGCGCGCCATACGACATCCTAGAGATGCAGGCTTAAGACGCCTCCGCGGCGCGCCGTAAGACATCCCAGAGATACATGCTTAAGACGCCTCCGCGACGCGCCATAAGACATCCCAGAGATGCAGGCTGAAGACGCCTCCGTGGCGCGCCATAAGACATCCCAGAGATACAGGCTTAAAACGCCTCCGCGGCACGCCATAAGACATCCCAGAGATGCAGGCTGAAGACGCCTCCGTGGCGCGCCGTAAGACATCCCAGAGATGCAGGCTAAGACGCTTCTGCAGCGCGCCATAAGACATCCCAGAGATGCAGGCTGAAGACGCCTCCGTGGCGTTCCGTAAGACATCCCAGAGATGCAGGCTTAAGACGCCTCCGCGACATCTCAGAGATGCAGGCTGAAGACGCCTCCGTGGCGCGCCGTAAGACATCCCAGAGATGCAGGCCAAGACGCTTCTGCGGCGCGCCATAAGACATCCAAGAAATGCAGGCTGAAGACGCCCCCGTGGCGCGCCATAAGACATCCCAGAGATGCAGGCTGAAGACGCCTCCGCGGCGCGCCATAAGACATCCCAGAGATGCAGGCTGAAGTCGCCCCTCGTGACACGCTTAAGATGCCTACATGGTGCACCTAAGACGCCTACATGGCGCACGAAGACGCCTCCGCGGCGCGCCATAAGACATCCCAGAGATGCAGGCTAAGACGCCTGCATGGCGCAACCAAGTCGTCCCTCACGGCGCACTTAAGACGCCTACATGGCGCAACCAAATCGTCCCTCGCGACGCACTTAAGACGCCTACATGGCGCACGTAAGACGCCTACATGGTGCAACCAAGTCGTCCCTCGCGACGCACTTAAGATGCCTACATGGCGCAACCAAGTCATCCCTCGCGACGCACTTAAGACGCCTACATGGCGCACGTAAGACGCCTACATGGCGCAACCAAGTCGTCCCTCGCGACGCACATAAGACGCCTACATGGCGCAACCAAGTCGTCCCTCGCGACACACTTAAGACGCCTACATGGCGCACCTAAGATGCCTACATGGCGCACGTAAGACGCCTACATGGCGCAACTAAGTCGTCCCTCGCGACGCACCTAAGACGCCCACATGGCGCACGTAAGACGCCTACATGGCGCAACCAAGTCGTCCCTCGCGACGCACCTAAGACGTCTACATGGCGCACTTAAGATGCCTACATGGCACATTTAAAACGCCTATACGGCACACCTAGAAAGCCTACATGGCACGTCTAGGCCATCCCTCGCGACGTGCCTAAGACGCTTAAACGACGTACAGAGCCGTCTCTCATGACGCGCTCTGAGTCGCCACAAGGCGCTGCGTATGATGACTAATCGCAATGCACTTGGAGCCGCCACAAGACGCACCTAAACCGCCATACTAGGCGCAGTTCATGCCATCTTCGCCACCGCCAACTGAGCACGATCACACTCGCCTTGGGAGACTCCCCATTCCACGCGAGCTAATTGAAGCCGCTCACAAAGACTCGCGAACTCTGCCTCTGAGCAAGAACTTCGATCGGCCTGAGCTAGCTGAGACTTCGCCTGAGCAAGCACCTCCTGGAAGAGTCCCAGGCGACGAAGGAGGTCGTGTAGAATCTCCTCGAGTCGAACTTCGCTCCTTGAGTTGAGTCGTTCTCGTTGAGTCGAGCCTCGCTCCTCGAGCCGAGTCATTCTCCTCGAGTCGAACTTCGCCCCTGTAGTCGAGTCATTCTCCTCGGGTTGAGCCTCACTCCTCGAGTCGAGTCATTCTCCTCGAGTCGAGCTTCGCTCCTTGAGTCAAGTCATTCTCCTCGAGTCGAACTTCGCTCCTTGAGTCGAGTCATTCTCCCCGAGTCGAGCCTCGCTCCTCGAGTTGAGTCATTCTCCTCGAGTCGAGCCTCGCTCCTCGAGTCGAGTCATTCTCCTCGAGTCGAGCCTTGCTCCTCGAGTCGAGTCATTCTCCTCGATTCGAGCCTTGCTCCTCGAGTCGAGTCACTATCCTCGGGTTGAGAGTTGCTCCTCGAGTCAAGTCATTCTCCTCGAGTCGAGTCGAGCCTCGCTCCTCGAGTCGAGCCCCGCTCCTCGAGTCGAGTCATTCTCCTCGAGTCGAGCTTCGCTCCTTGATACGAGTCATTCTCCTCGAGTCGAGCCTCGCTCCTCGAGTCGAGTCATTCTCCTCGAGTCGAGCCTCGCTCCTCGAGTCGAGTCATTCTCCTCGAGTCGAGCTTCGCTCCTTGAGTCATGTCATTCTCCTCGAGTCGAACTTCGCTCCTCGAGTCGAGTCATTCTCCCCGAGTCGAGCCTCGCTCCTCTAGTCGAGTCACTCTCCTCGAGTCGAGCTTCGCTCCTTGAGTCAAGTCATTCCCCTCGAGTCAAGCCTTGATCCTCGAGTCAAGTCATTCTCCTCGAGTCGAGTCATTCTCCTCAAGTCGAGCTTCGCTCCTTGAGACGAGTCATTCTCCTCGAGTCGAGCCTCGCTCCTCGAGTCGAGCCTCGCTCCTCGAGTCGAGTCATTCTCCTCGAGTTGAGCCTTGCTCCTCGAGTCGAGTCATTCTCTTCGAGTCGAGTCCCGCTCCTCGAGCAAGCGCCTGAAACGATTTGAAGAATAGGCTAGCCAAAGCGAGACTATTGCAAAACAAAACAAACAAACAGAGGGAAACTTACCCTTTGGGCATCGAAAATGCCATGACAAAAGAAGTCCACATCACTACTTGTTCCGATGTCCCTTCGCGTCTTTAACAAAGACTCGCACTCACGCTTGGGGAATATGGGCCGATCTTCCGAATGCAGACGGAGAAGCGTCCCCAAAGCTGGAATGGCGGATGCCCCGTGAGACCGACTTATGCTCGATGCGTGATCGAACTTTGAGCGTTGATCCCCGAGCAATCGAAGCCCTCCGGTGCGGCAGCATCAACCTCCGTCTCCGAGACCTCGGAATGAGCACGCCTTTGCGAAATGCAAAAGTGCAGTCGCCTTCCAAGCTGGCCGAGATGGACGCCATGATCTTCCCCTAATAGGTCATGATTACATAATCGTCGCCCTGCTAGTCATCATCGAGTCCTACAAAGTCCGTTTGAAAATATCATCAAACAAAACGCCATCGAAGAAAGACATGGGCATGACCTCGCCCAAAGATCAACTAGCCGTAACACGTCGGTCCGCCTCTGCGCACACGCACGCCCTACCTGCGCACACATATCCCCATTGCTCTGGGACTAGAGCGATGGATGCGATCGCGTCCTCCTCGCCCACATTGAGCTACGCCTCCTATTCGCTTGGATCTTCCTCCACGTGTTGAACACACAATCGTGTTAAGAGAGACGGAAAAGCGAAAGAGTGCACATGCAATTATGGAAATTATCCTTTATAATCACAAAGGCTTCGCGACGGCGAAGCCCGGGGAAATAAATTTTCCTCAAACACCCGGCGGAAACATCTAAAAGTTCACCGCCCGGGGCCTCCCGAGCGCTGAACTTGGGGGGCTAATGTTGTCGGTCATTTTCGGAAAACCCGGAACGCCGAGAAGACACGCCGCTCAAAGGGCCGATGGTCAAGCCGGAGGTCCTGAAGAGAGGCAAGCCTTCCGTCATGAGTCGGCTAGAAAGTCCTCATGCCAAACTATCGGCCCCTCAAGTCGAGCATCGCTCCTTGAGTTGAGTCATTCTCATCGAGTCAAGCCTCGAGTCATTTTCCTCGAGTCGAGCCTCGAGTCGTCCTCCCCGAGTCAAGCCTCGAGTCGTTCTCCTCAAGTCGAGCTTCGCTCCCTGAGTCGAGCCTCGAGTCGTTCTCATCGAGTCGAACCTCTAGTCACTCTCGTCGAGCCTTGCTCATCGAATCGAGTCACTCTCGTCAAGTAGAGACCTTCACATTTTAAGTGACAAGCGTGATATCCGAAGACCCCTAAGGCCCACAAGAGTCCGACGAGACGGGCCATGCACCGCACGCGCAGCACGCCGCGCCGGCCAGCCACGCACAGCAAGCCGCGCGCCGCGCCGGGCAGGTCGCGCGCCGCGCGTTGTGCGCCTCGCGCGCCGTGCGCCTCCACTCGAAGGGAGAACGCCACCTAGTCCCACATGGACGAAAAAGGACCCTCTTAAGGCCCTTAAACACCTATAAATACACCCCCTCATTGAGGGGAGATCGATCCCATTCATTCTCAAGGAACTTGAGACTTCTCTATGCTTCTCTGGATGCCATCCTTGGCCTGAAGCGGATTCTCCTCGATTTCTCGTTCTCAGAGATTCTGAAGCGCTTTCCGGGGACTCCCGAGTGCCGCCTCTCTTGATCGAACGATTGATCTTGAGCCCACGAGTGCTCTAACCATTTCTGACAAGAAATCGCCTACGCGTCCGGCATTTCCGACTAGGAATCGCCTACGCGTCCAGAATCTGCGCCACAACAAGGAACTCTTGACTTAGAGTCTTCCACGTCTCCAAAAGAGAGAAAACACACTTTCTCTCTTGCGCTCGCGATCTCCGAAGTTCTGAGACGTCGCCGAGGACTCCTCCGTGCCCCGTGTCCTTCGTCGAGTACGCTTCTCCGCCAAGGCTCCGCGCCTCATACTGCGTCTTACAAGCTTGAACTACATTCTGACCTGATCCCACACATGGGTACGTAGGCAGCCGACACATAAGGCACGGTCACTCCCTCTCCTCACCCCTTCTCTCCTCTGAGAGGTGGGTTCATCGGAGAAAGCCTAGCTCGAGACTTTCGAGTTCACACTCTTGGCCCGGGTGCGATCACTTGGTCCGGCCTTGAATCGAACCGCCAGAGGTATACAATCGTTGTTCATTTTCGTGCGACAACACCAGTCACGATGCTTAAATCCATCCGCATACTTCTATCCATAACTGCAACTCTCGACTATGAGATCTGGCAAATGAATGTCAAGACTGCCTTCCTGAATGGCAATATTGATGAGCGCATTTCTATGGCTCAACCAGATGTTTTCGTGAATAAAGGTCAAGAGACCAAAGTTTGTGAGTTACTTAAGTCCATTTATGGACTAAAGCAAGCATCTAGGTCATGGAATATTAGATTCAATGAAACTGTGAAAAGCTTCGGCTTTGAACAGTCAATAGATGAGCCTTGTGTTTACAAGTTAATACACGAAGGCAAAGTTGTGTTTCTGGTACTATATGTTGATGACATATTACTCATACGTAATGATGTGGGTAAATTATCTGAGGTTAAGGTCTAGCTAGCAAAGCAATTCGATATGAAGGATCTAGGAGAAGCCACATACATTCTGGGGATCCAAATCTTTCGAGATCGGAAAAACCGGACCCTGTCACTCTCGCAAGCATCTTATATTGATAAGGTGATAGATCGCTTCTCGATGCAAGACTCCAAGAAGGGCCAAACACCCTTTAGGCATGGAGTCTCACACTCTAAGGACCAGTCTCCCAAGACTGCACAAGAGATTGAGGACATGAGAAAAATTCTTTACGCCTCAGCCGTAGAAAGTCTCATGTATGCTATGCTTTGCACTAGACCTGATATCTGTTTCGCGATTGGCGTAGTTAGCCGTTTCAAATCCAACCCTGGACCCGAGCACTGGATTGCTGTTAAGCATGTTCTCAAGTATCTTCGAAGAATTAGGAACTTGATTCTTACATATTCAGGTACTGACCTGACTATGACGGGATATACCAACTCCGATTTTCAAGCGGATAAGGATTCCATTGGGATCTGTGTTCATCCTTAATGGTGGAGCTGTTGTGTGGAGGAATATTAAGCAATCTTGCATTGCTGACTCCACAATGGAAGCAGAATATGTGGCTGTTGTGAAGCATTCAAAGAGGTTGTATGGCTTAGAAAATTCCTTAAGTATTTGGAAGTTGTTCCAAACGTCGACGAGCCCATGACCTTTTATTGTGATAATAGTGGGGCAGTCGCTAACTCAAAGGAACCTCGAAGCCATAAGCGCTCCAAACATATCGAGAGAAAATACCATTTGATTCGAGAGATCGTGCAGTGCGGAGACGTGGAAGTGAAGAAGATCTCAACCATGGACAACCTGCCAGATCCATTCACCAAGGCCCTAGCGAACAAGGTCTTCGACCAACATCGAGAGAGATTAGGCATGAAGGACAACACACATCTTCTTTGAGTCAAGTGGGAGTTTGTTGTCAATGGTGCCCACAAGAAGAATTGTAGTCTTTACTTTTGTACATTTGATGTAATAAAGACTTACAAAGACTCTTGCTTGTAATTGCTTATTCATTAATAAAAAGTTGAAACATTCATTCATTATTCGTTGTGTGAAGCTTTATGATAAAACCTTAGTCTTTAGTCCATAAACAAACCTAACAACACATGAAGAGACAAATGTAGATTTGCATGAACAAACTCTTCATGGTTTGCTTAAAACGATATATTCACAATCTAAGGGTCAAAGGACTGTTGACCTAAGTACGATTGTTAGGAGAATCTATGATGTCTGGTTATGGGACATTGAATTGAGAGTTGGAGACTCTATAGTTCTTCTAGGTATCTTCTGAAGGTACTAAATTGACCAGTGCACTTCTAGAGACAAGAGAAGAACAAACCATTTAACCTCTTCTCGAAGTCACTACGCATGAATTGCATCATGCTTACCTTAATCCTGAAATGAGACATGCCATTCCACAGCTTACGTATTCTCATTTGAGAAAGTCAGAGTTCGGACTCACTATGTGATTCTGAACATGACCTATTGGTGAAGTACTAAGTTGTGAAGATGTCATGAGTAGCTTTGTGAAGTTCTCATAGATATGGAATTCATGTACAAGATTGTTGAAATGCAATGTATATCACCTCATGCTTTGTTCCTTGGAATGTGAATAAATGAACTAGCCAGTGTCCAAATTGAGTCTTGACTCTTTTGGATGAAATAATGTGACTTGTTAGCTCCTCTTCAATACATTGTTTCTAACTTATTCACAAGCGACAAAGGAGTTGAGGAAATAACAGCTAGAAGGGTAAAATGATAATTTTGCAAATCCCGACTAGCTGATGATATTCATGAAGGGTAAACATAGATAATATTTAGTGGATCCACTCATAACAATTAGTTGAATTCTTGAGTAGAAAATAAATTCATTTGAACCGAGAGATTCTCAGTGTCAACTCTTTAGTGGAGTCAGTTGACATTAAGCTAAACTTGTAAAATGTTTGTGAACTTTTGAGTCCCAGAATTTTAGCTAAAGCTTTGTTCATTTGGATCCATGAGGTCACTATCACAAATCATATCGAGTAGGAATAGTAAAACTAGAAGCTAATTCAAAACAAGAACGAGACAAGTTTTACGAAAATTGTCAAAAGGGTATTTTTGTCGTTTTGGACATAGGATGAAATGAATGTCAATAAGTTTTTTGACATGGTCATATGATGGCTTAAATCACTCAGCCATGATGAGTTCATTGGACCTTGTGGATTAATTTCATTTCATAGAATTTTACTTGAAAATTCTTAATGGGCCTTTCTTATGTTGTCATGAACAAATGAAGAAGCTTCTAGAAGCTCTTTCTAGATGTTCTTGGGCGCCCATCACCCAAAGAAAAAAAGATTATTTTGTGTATTAATGTATGAAGATACTTGCCAAAAGAAAAAGAGAAAACAAATTTCCTCCATGAGGAAAGGAAATTTTCGGCCACCAAGCAAGAGGGAGAGCAAAAGAGGAAACAAATCCAAGCCTTCTAGAAGGTGTATTGGCCGTGTGACTCTAAGGGAAAAAGGGAAATATTTTGCTCATGAATATGTGATATTCTATAGAAGAGGAAACTACCTTACTGAAGGTAATCCCTCACCTATAAATAGATGCCTCATTCTCATTGTTTATTCATCCCACATAAGTTAGAGATTGAAAGCTTCTCTCTCTAGAACTTATGGTTGCCGCCCCTTCCCTCTCTCTCTCTAGTTTTCTTTTCGTTTTTGTTTTGGCACCTAGGTCCACAATTGACCTAGTGTTTTAGCTCTTCGACTCTAAGACTTTTTTCTTGAGTCATTGTGTTTAAAAGTGCCCACACACCAATTCCTTTCTTTCTCGAGTGATTCTTGTGATAAAAACTTTAGTGGTAGCTCGAGTTCCCGAGGAAAGAAGAGAGACGTGCTGCGAGGGGAGACGAACGTTTCAACCTTCCGAAGACTTCTCAACGTTCAATCTTCTGAAAGGTTAGTAAATTTATAATGCTCATTGATGTTTTAAATTATATGTACTTGCTCTTTGTCTAGGTTAGTAAAATCGTTTTACTTGTTTTAAAGAAAATTTTTAAATTCCGCCGCTTGCTCGAAGCGTTAAACTTTTTCTTAACCCTAGATCAATTCCAATAGGAAGAACTATAGAGCCCTCAATTATCTATGTCTCATGACCAGATATTATAGGTTCTCTTAACAATCAATACTTGGATCAAGTTATTAGAAGAGTTTGTTATGCATATCACAATTTGACTCTTCTTGTGTTGTTAGTTATTTCTTATTTCAGGGCAATGACTTGTAGTCTTAAAAAAATGAATTTTTTAGTTAATTGATTACTTAGATATTTCTTTAAAAGGTGCATTGAAGAATGAATTATAACTCTTAAAGTAAATTTATCATTTTACATCTAGTTGTGGGCATTAAACCCAGCAATTATAGCCCCCCTCAAGGTGCAACAAAGTCATCCAAGAGACGCGATAAATCCATCCAAAATAAACTAGAGTACCAAAGCTATCCCATAGCGACATTAAAGCTGCCCACGAGACATACTTAAACTTATCCCTTATTCGCATTTTAGTTTTCCAAGAGACACATTTAAAGCTGCCCACAAGGCGTACATAAGCCGTTAAAGAGAAGAATTCAAGCCATCTGTAAGATGTATTTAAAGTTTCTTACGATACAATGTCGCGGCCTACGAGGTGCTACGTGGCCGCCGCTCCCAAGGTGCAACAAAGTCGCCCACAAAGAGCACATGAAACGTTTTTAAACCCGTTCACGAGGCACAATAGAGTAACCCATGAGGCGCACTAAATTCGTCCATGGAGCATACATTATCTATTCACAAGGTGACCAAGCCATCCACAAGGCGCAAATAAGTTTCCACTAATGTCCAAAAAACCGCCCATGGGGCGCAATAAAACCGTCAACAATGTATACCAAAGCCGTCCATCAGATTCACCCAAGGATGTCCCATGAGATGCGATTACGCCATCCACAAGATGCATTCGTGGCTTCAAATATGACACTTAAGACTAAGTCTAAAAGATGTATCCTTCAAGAGACTAAGTCCAAAAGACACAATCTTCATTAGACTAAATCCGGGCATAAACTAAAGACCATAGGACGTTGTGGCCAATATTCTTACGATTTGTTCAATACACATTACCGTGACCATCAGAAGGGCTTGACCACTCATCTCAAGCTCATGGCATGGACAAACAATAAATGAACGCCACCGATAATTTTCTATCGAAAAGGCATGTCAACTTTGAATAGGTGTATGTGAATCAGAAAATTCTAAAAAGTTGTGAACGTGCCTCACAATCTCATTTTGGTGATAATCTTAGCAATCCTAAATGATCGCCGGAGGGTCGATTAAAAACAGGTAACGCTCAAAGTCTTCAATTACAGAACCCTGAAAATTATATTTAGGAACTCAACCACATATAAGTTCTTCTTAATCCATGAAAGCTCGTGCACCTTTAGCCCTAACACCGTACTAAAAAAAATCTCCAAGCCAAAATGCGGAACGATGCAAATTAGTTTCGATATTTATAAGGAAGCTTACGCCTCAAACCTAATTCGAAGAACCTTTTAGAGTCATTCAAAAGAAACAACACTCGTGGATTGACATAAATAAGTTAGGTTACTCGAGAGGCCTATGGGTAGTTCATAGGTCTCAAAAGTGAGCACCTTCTGTCAAGAGGATAGATACACAGCTGATTATCCATATGTAACTTTTGGTAAACGAGCCAAGTCAAACTCGTTCTAATACAAGTTGTTGATAAATCAATACCATTTGTTGGGTGCCGAGCCGAGTCTAACCTGCTCTTATAAATATCGTTTGTTGGTTGTTGGATTGGATCATATCCGTTTTAAATACGATTAATATTAATTATAATTCAGATCGCAATATTGCTACTTATTTAACGCGGAAAAAATCATAACAATTATACTCAACTTAATAATGAATTAACAAGGTGGGGATATAAATTCCACTAATTGCAAATTATTCTAACTCGATATGGTTAGTATCATCGTAATACTTAGATGGAAATCCTCACTAGTAGAAAAATGACTTTTAATGGCGCCTCTTTAATGGCGTTAGTGAAAAAAAACGCCATTAAAAGTAATTATTGTATTTTCGAGATTGTGTTTAAAGCAAAAGACGAATTAGAGAGCGCCACGTCACTTTCGGAAGAGGTACAACAAAAAAATATTCATGGCGTTTAAATTTGAAACGCCATTAAAAAATGTAAACCAACTATTGAATGCCATGTGGTTAAAATTATATATGATGACATTTAAAATAAAAACGCCATTAAAAATGTTAAAATTTCGTTTTCACTATAGCGTATAATCCAATGCGTTTTTTTTTCTTTCATCTGACAGTTTTTATTTTTTATTTTTGGTTTCCAAATACAAGTAACTGCGAGTTACTGTTTTCTTCTCCCCCTCAAGCGCCAGATCTACAACCGCCACGGGAGGCACTCAAATCCGGCCATTTCCCTCCGCCGCCGCCGCGATCTCGCCACCAGCAATCTGCCTAGGCGTCGGCGTCCTCCGCCTCCTCTTATCGCGACGCCGACGATAGATTTGCCGACATTTTTGGATCGGAAAGCTCCAGCGCCGACGGAAGTAGCGCAAGCCGAGGGAGGAGCGCGAGCCGAGGAAGGAGTGTGTGCCGGGGGAGAAGGGGGCGGAGGATAGAGGATGGCCGCGGCGGTTGAGAATCTGCTTCCATGTAGTCTTGAGGAGTGGGTGTGAAGAAGAAGATGAAGATGTCCAGGGTTGTCAGTGAATCTTTTGGGTTAGTTTCTCGATTTCGGTTTGTTTGGAATTGGAATCAACGTTTTTATTTTATTTTATTATTATTATTAGAGATTGTTTGTTTGTAGTTTTCAGAGTTTCTTAGTCGATTGTTTGATGTTGTGTTTGTTTTGTGAATCGTTTTATTCTTCTTTTGGTTTTTTTTTTAAGGTTTTTTATTAATCTGAGTCAGAGGTTTTAGATTGAAAATAAGTATGGAATTTTTGAAAGGGACGTTTGTTTTCGTTGGGTGTTTGGTGGTTGTAAATCGCTGGACTCAACTAATGTTTCTTGCAAATTCCGTTTAGGGTTCTAATGAATTTTTATTTTTTAAAATTTTTTTAAATTTTATTTTAGTTCTGTTTCAACATTAAGGTCTTTAGAAACATTTTTATTCTTTTACTTATTTTTTATTAAGCGTTGCATCTTAGAAATGGTTTTCTTTTTGATCTTATATGCTTTTTAATATCAGGATATATGTGTTTGCTAGTGTTCTTGTGGTTGTTTGGTCCACCTAGTGCTTGATTATATGTGCAAAGGATTTTTTTATGAAGCTTTTGGCTAACGTTTTTGTCTTTTTTTGCTCTTTTTCCTCATCTGATTTCTCGAATGTGCTCTTTCCTGTCCAGCATAATAGTTTTCATATATTCTATGTGCAATATCCTCAGAACAAAGTTTCAATGTGTTTATAGTTTTATCTTTTTGTTCTATATAGATATATAATCACACAATACACTAATCAATCGACTCTTTGAATGATATGTTATGTTTTTTTCCTTGCTTTCATTTGCCTTGTCTCCTTTTTCTTTCCAGTTTTATCTTAGAGACTCAACATATTTTTTCAATTGTTTAGTTTAATTTATCAGGAATCTTGAAATAGCATCTTTCTCTGTTGTTCTTTTTTTGTTCCGTTTGAATCACGTAGTGGCTCTATGTCTCTGTAAATTCATCTATTCAACATTCAAAGTCTGGATCATTTGCCAACACGTATGCTATGCTTGTTTTCTTTCCTTTCTTAAACTTCTCTTTTCCAAACTCACGCTTAGTTTCTACTCTGTGACTTCTCTTTTCCAAACTCACGCTTAGTTTCTACTTTCTACATTCAGGAGAGCCCGAAATCAAATTGTGGATGCAGTCTTAACGTACCTTCCTCATCTCTACCATGTGCAAGGACGAGAAAATCTATAGAGCTTTCATTCCAAGGACTGGAACGCCAACACAGCTTTCATTCCAATGGCGAAATAGGTTAGGTTTTCAATGTCTTCATCTTTCTAGATTCTGTTTGGTTTTGTTTGTATTAGATTTGATTTTTTTTCTTCCTATTTGCTTGAGCACAAAAAAATCTGATGTGATCGCCGCTGCTTATGCCAAATAAGGTGAGAATGAAGGCCCAAAATTGATCTTCTTTATTTTATTTTTTTATTTTTTCCCTGTTATATATGAATTAAAATATTTTTCTGTTCACATTTCCTATCTGTCTCTCTCTTTCTCAAAAGCTTCTTTGTCCCTTGCTGCTCCCACACTTGACAGCTTGGTGAAGTCGGTCCTGTCCTGTGCCCGGTTTCAGCTTCTGAGCATCTACTCCCATTCTGAGTACTGCAACGGGGGTTTTGCCTTCGATTATCAATGTTATGTTTCATTTACGGATATCTATAAGTGGTGTTCTTATAAAGGCCAAACCACGCATGTCGAAGAGCTAATACTTCGGTGGATATTAGTACAAGCTCTAAGTGTTTCTGTTCATCAGGACCGTCTTGCATCGAAAGCTCATCTGTACTAGCGGGTACCTATTACTCAAACTTCTTTTTCTCATGCCTATATATAACTTGAATTGCCTAATGATATCACTTTGAGACCTGTCATCTATACCTTCAATGCTTTCATTCTTTGTTTTGTTTAAGGTATGAAACTCCACAACCGCTCCAATGGACTTTTCTGCTCCGCTTCTTCTCTTTGCCAATTGACAACAAAACTCACTCACAGTTTTTGCATTCGAGCAATCAAATTGTGGTAGCGGTATCAACACAATTGCCTCATCTATGTCATGTACAAGGGTGGGAACGTCTTCCATTGCAACAGCAAAACAGGTTTTGTGTTCTACTTCTTGTTTCTAGGCTGTACCTTTTTTCTTTCTTTTTTAAATATAATACCCAGGTTTGACTTTTTCCCATTTGAATGAGCCGAAGCAAATCTGATGTGATTGCTGTGTATGAAACATAAATCAAAGGTCTGCATGTAAAGCTATATTTTTTTAAACGTAGGCATAACACAGATAAGAAAATATCATGAATGGTAACAGGGATGATAGAAAATTGTTCTTCATTTTCATTGATTCTAATTCATGCTTACCCCCAATTCATTACATCAGTTTTATATATGTCATGCTTACCCCCAATTCATTACATCAGTCTTATATATGATTCCTGTTTCTATTATTACCATATTGACACACTTCTTATTGTGATTTTGTCTGTATAGGGTTTGACGGAGTTGAGATTTGAGATTCACGGGGCACACGGCTATCTTATCGATCAGTTCATGAAAGACCAAATCAACGACCGCACCGACGATATTTCGTCCTTATTAAATTATCGAGTTTTCAAAATTGCATCAAACTTGTAAGTATTATTATCTAAGTATTTATAAGAGAAACAATGAAGGATATGTGAGCCATAGTTAAAACTTTTGAATGTGATGATGGTGTGAGTCATAGAACTTTTGTAGACTTTCATAGTTAGAAATGTGTTTAATCTAGCTTAGACACTTTGAAGAATTATGGTATTATGGATAACAAAACTATAATGGTTTTTATTTTTATTTTTGGCGTTGAAAAATATATTTTGCTGGTATGTATTACAATGGATTATTACTGTTTTTATGTTTTTTAGGTGCAGGAAATAATCGGTTAAATTTTTTTGGGTACATATTCTTAAATTAAAAAAAATATTTGATGGCATTTCATTGAAAAACGCCATCAAAGTGTAGCTGACGTTGGAAGAATTTTTAATGGCGTTTAAAAAATGAAGGCCATTAAATGTCCCAGTGTTCACGTGGCTGCTGACATGGCATCACTTTTAATGGCGTTTAAAAAATGAAGGCCATTAAATGTCCTAGTCCACGTCGTCCCATATAATGGCGTTTTTTTCATTTAAGCGCCATCGTAGACTTTTAATGACGCCTCTTTTAATGGCGCTTATAAAGTGCCATTAAATATATTTAATGGCGCATTTTGAACGCCATTAAATGCCTTTTTTCTACTAGTGCCTCTTGGTAGAACCTTTGTTCTGAGCTCGTTCGTCACGATACGTCTCAACACGTATGAATAATTACACCGCTGAAAATAAATTTGCAATCATTTATACCTCTGAAAATACGTAAATTCCCGCCTCAAATATGAATAATTACTAGGTATTTGCGTATTTTCAGTGGTATAAATAATTGTTGGTTATTTACAAAAAAAATTATGAAACGTTGACTAACTAACAATGTCTCTCTTTTTGGTGGCTTAGCTAATTATTTGGAGTTTAATTATATACTACGGAAATAACGTGGATTGTGCTCATGTATGGTGACAAGTCTCCGTTAGCTACATCTTTGACTTATACTATTGCTATCAGCCTCTCAGCTTCTGTATTATTTTTTAGGGATGCCACCCAACTTTGTGATTTAATAATAGTTATAAATATGATATACTTACTTAGACATATCTAGTTCGAAATTGATGAATATGGGATTTTACAGAATTGTATGTGACAAGTTAATCGATAGCTAATATTTACTACTAATTACTTCAAGGTCTTATGTACTAAATTGACAATAAGGTTGAATTTTATCTTAAATTAACTTGCAAATCGCCACATATATATGTCATATTATGCTTGATGAATTCGTGATGGCACATGCACGTTGTAAACATTGAGTTGTAAAAAACTAAGAAGTCAAAGACGCACCCAGAAGATACATATGATACCCGAAACAATAATTGAGTTTAATAATCAAAGAATCAATAATTGATTTCCCAAATAGTGATACCTTATTAAAAACAAAATACAAGTTTGATTGAGATCCATGACGTGGTCTTGATATATACTGACATTATTATTTAAAATAATAAATGTTTACCCTGCTCAAGTTAAATGAATTCAGCATCCAGAAGAAAATATTATATATGATCTGTTCAATTTTTTCAAGAAGAAAATAAAAAAATAGAAAAAAAGTAATATGTAGACTTGTATTATAATTTATTTGGTGTTAAAGCTTTCATTTAATATTATAGCAGTGATGGAGCAGCGAAATCGAGTAGGCCATATGATCATCTATGATAACGAGACAGCTACGAGTCAATAAATGTGATGGTCAATATGACGTGTCATATCCGAGTTCATAAGGAAAGGATGTGCATAGAGAAAATAATATTTAGATGAATTTTAATTTATCTTATTGTCTTTATGTCTTTATTTGTAACGTGAAAAATAAAGCGAAATAAATATAAATTTATCTTATTGTCTTTATGTTATTTTGGGCATAGAGAAAATAATATTTAGATGAATTTTAATTTTCACCTTCTTTTTCATTAAGATAATCTTACTTCTAATTATACGTTTTGCTTCCCAGTTTCTATCATGTTTTTATTTCTCTTCTAATTTAATCCAATAAACACCAAAGTATTATGAGACAGATCTAATTTTTGTTTGCATCTTATTTCTAGGTTCCTAATGTACCCCTAGTAATACTATTATCGAAAAAACTTGAAATGTAGATTTGTATTATAATTTTGTGATGTTGAAGTTGGTAATGGTATACAATATAATTGAATGATATCTGCATGAAGTATTAGTTTTATATAATATTGTGAAAGTGATGGAGCAGCGAATGACATGATAAGAATAATAATACTAATAATAACAAGATACGTATACGTACAGGTAGTAGTTGACCATTTATTGTATATATTTATTATGCATGGTGTCACATAAATATCTAGCGTGAAGATGTCGCGTGTAAGTTCTTAGGGCAGCTCACACAACTGGCTTGTTTGTTAGTTAATCTATTAAGTAAGTTGCTCATCTTTGTAGCTAACCAATATATTAGTCAGTTAAATGTCGTAACAAATGTTCACCCAAAGACTTTTATATATTAGCAGGGTAACAAACTCAATAGCTAATCTCTTCAGATCAAATGTTTCATCAATGATGCGAGGAATGTGTTTCATTTTTTTTAGCACATCTCATTATTTTCGACTCTAGAGCTACATCATGAAAGGCCATGCACGAACAAAAACAGTATATGATATTTAGATGATTCACTTCAACCAAATCTTAAATTAATGATCATTTCGACAATGGTTAATAACCTTGCTGCAAGCCATTTCACATATTTGTTTAATTAAATAATAAAATTATTCCATACACGGACTCGGGCATGAAGTCACATAGTGCTCAAGGGGTGCTATAAGCCCCCTAAAAAATTGCACTTTTTTCACAATTTTTTTTTAATTTATCTCAAATATTTAAAAATTAATCATCCCTCAACTTTTTTTTTTCGCATATGAGCCCATTTAACTTGAATTCCTGACTTCGTCCCTGCACAGACTCCCAATGCAAAGGCTCCAAGCCTCGGGCACAGCCCCGAGGCCGGAACTCCCCTTGCACCATACAATGGCCCAAGGTCCCCAAATAAATTATCATAATTAAAAAAATAATATTACCATAGCTATCTCTACTTTATAATTATTTCTTAAAATACCTAAATTCGAATTCTTATTCTGATAATAATTCACTGGTATTTAAGAATACTTTATTTTACAGTTTTTTCTCCAATTTATACTTGTTTCAAGTGTAGATATTAGCCTAACTATATTATTTTAAAAACATTTTTAGATAATACCTTCATGTCATTTTTATTCTAATGATACATTATCTTATTCTAAAAGTTCCTTATTTTACAATTTTTCCCCATATTACACTTGTTTCAATTTCAAGTGATTAAAAATCCAAAAAATTAGTGATCCATAGTTTAAAAGGAAAAAATTGTCACAAGACATAGAAATTTGTAATTAGATTATGAAGAGGGAAAAAAGTCTTTTATTTACATATATATGTTACTTTTTATTTTTATTTTTTTGTATTAATCTTAATATTGTTATAAAAATATTTTTTTGTCACTCGCAAAGATCTCCGATTTAGTTGAGCCACCTCTGCCAGCACCTTGCTTAGCTCGCAATAACCTCCAAGTGCCACGCCTTATGTGAGAATTAAAATTGCACCTACAAAGGTAGGGTGGTGTTGTTGTTGTTGTTTTTATATTTTTTTTTTTTTTTTTTTTTTTTTTTTTTTTTTTTTTTTTTTGAGGAAACGTGGTCGGTGCCACGAAAATTCATAAAAGCCCTCACGTATGGCGGAGGAAAACCGTGGTTACAAGGATAAGAATGAAACAGAAACCAACGGAAAAGAAAAAACTCGAGCAAACAGGGCCCTAGGGGGCCGTGCGGGACCTCAACTCGCGATCATCGGCTCGAATGGCCTCTTCCGAACAAGGCGGGACTAAACCCAGCCAGGTCGAGGACGAGTGATGGTTAACCGCATAACGCGCAAGATTATGCGCAGCAACATTACAAAGACGAGAAATATGCATAATGCGAAAAACCTCCAGCTCCCTCACCTCTCTGAAGATGCGGTGCAAGATCGTCCCAAGCTCTGTCGCAAGCGTCACACCCTCATCGATCATCCTAACCACCCCCAGGCAGTCAGACTGGATCTCCGCTCTCCTGCCACCGACGCTACGAACTAGCTCTATGCCCTGGAGGACAGCATACGCTTCCGCAAGCTGGGGGGAGAACCCTCTAGCCAGGAAAAGCGTCTGCGAGGCGATCACCTCTCCGGTGTGGTCTCGAACTATACAACCGACACCGAAGCCTCCACGGTCGCGAGCGAGTGCCGCGTCAACGTTAATCGAGAGGGTCCCGTCCCTGGGGGGGGTCCATCTGGGGGTCGTAGTCATCCTAGTGCTCGAAGGAGTCTCCCCAACCGTAGCCGCTCTGAACTCCTCGAGGAAGCTCACCGTCCACTGGACTAGATGCGGCTGGCTCCAAGCTGATCTCCCGGCCAAGACATTGTTCCTGTGGTTCCAAAGTTCCCAAATAATAGTAATGAAAAGTGCATGGAAACGAACCTCAAGGGTCTCCGTCGCTCTGAGGATAGCGTCGAAAGCATCGCCGTCTCTGAAGGGCGGAAGAATGTGGTCGAAGCCCACCTCTTTCCAGGCTCTCCTGCTCCACCTGCAACCCCAAAACGCGTGGAAAACAGTCTCTCTCGCCTCCTGACAAACAGGGCAGCTGTCGTCAGAGGTGATCCTCTTCTTGGCTAGGACTGCTCTGGCCGGGATTTGGCCTAAACAGACTCGCCAACAGAAGAGTTTCACCTTAGGAGGAACTCTCAGCTGCCAGAACTTCGTCCACCACATCTCCATCACCGTCGGATCTGAAGAGCTGGCGACCGGAGTACTGGCACTCTCAATCGCGACGCGGTAGCCACTCTTGACGGAGTACTCTCCGTTCTCAGTGAAATGCCAGCGACGCACGTCAGGAGTGTCCTCACCCCCACACGGAATGCTCAGGATCGCCGCAGCGTCCTCGTCACCGAACATCGCTGTGATAAGATCAACGTCCCAGCTACCGTCGGGTCTCATGAGCTCAGCTACCCGCATATCGGAGGGGATCCAAGGGGGGTCAATCCAGGTGGCCGGTCTGTCCCTCGGAACCCAACTGTCGCCCATGACCAACACAGACTCCCCGTCCCCGATTCGCCATCTCGAACCAGACTGAATGATCTCACGTCCCCAAAGAAGACTGCGCCATATGGAAGAGCTACACGAGCCAGGGAGGGCCGTCATAATATCACCGTCGGGGAAGTAGCTCTGTCTATAGACACGTCCTACCAGACTATCCGGTCTCCTGAGAAGCCTCCAGACACTCTTAGCCAAAAGGGCCTGGTTGGACTTCTCCAGATCTCTGAAGCCCATCCCGCCCTCTGACTTGTGACGCGTGAGGTTCTCCCACTTGCACCAGTGGATCTTCTTTGTCGCCGTTCCACCTCCCCACCAGAATCTAGCGATCGCCGAATGGATGTCTCTAATCAAACGCAGCGGGATCTTGTGGCACGAGGCCACATAACTGGGGATCGACTGAAGGACGGATTTAATGAGAACCTCTCTGCCAGCCTGCGAGAGGGAGAGGCCATTCCAACTCTTAATCTTAGCCCAAACGCGGTCTCTCACAAACCCAAAAAGCTCTGCCTTCCTCCGGCCAGTGAACGCGGGAAGACCCAGGTATCTCTTATGGCACTCCGTCTTCCTAACCCCTAGGACCTGAGCCAACCCCTCGCCCTCCTCCTCGCTGACCTCCTTGCCGAAACAGACATCGGACTTTTGAAAGTTTACCATCTGGCCCGAAGCCTCTGAATAAGTCCGTAAAATGTCAGTGACCCGCTCGCACTCGTCCGGAGCCGCTCGACAGAAAACAAGGCTGTCGTCTGCGAAAAGAAGGTGGGACACGTGAAGATCCCCGAAACGGACTCCTGAAATCGTGCCAGCATCCTCGCTCGCTCGGAAGAGGCTCGAGAGGCCCTCAGAGCAGATGAGGAATAAAAAAGGAGAGAGAGGGTCTCCCTGACGGAGGCCTCTGAAGGGGGTCACACTGCCGCGGGTGGAGCCGTTGATGTTGAAGGCAAAACTGACAGAGGTAACGCATCTCATGATAAGGCGCACCCACTGCGTACTATAACCCAGCCTCAACATCATTGACTCCAGGTAGGACCACTCGACCCTGTCGAAAGCCTTAGCCATATCAAGCTTGAGAGACGCATATCTTCCGTTTCCGAAGCGTTTCCGCTTCATCGTGTGGAGAGCTTCGAAACCAACCATGACATTATCGAAGATCAGTCTACCTCCGACAAAAGCGCTCTGGGACTCAGAAATAGCGTCATGCATAGTGATCTTAAGACGGTTAACCAAGCACTTGGCCACTATCTTGTAGATCACATTGCACAGGCTAATCGGTCTGAAGTCACTGACTCGTCTCGGGTCCTCTACTTTGGGGATGAGGGTGACCACCGTGTCATTAATGGTGGCTACCTCATCCCCGTCGTTAAGAATCCCAAGACAGGTCTTCAGGACCGACTCGCCAACAACGTCCCAGTATCTCTGGTAGAAAATCGCGGGAAAGCCGTCACTTCCCGGAGCCTTAATCGCATCCATCGAGAAAAGCGCATTTTTCACCTCCTCTGGCTCAAAAGGGCGCTCTAGCTCGACGTTCAACGTCTCCGAAATCTTAGGCTGCACGCACGTAGAAACAAGCTCAATACTCTGCGGGGAGGGCCTCGCCGAAGAGAAAATGTCGCTAAAGTAACCAGAGACGATCCTCTCTATCGCAGAGTCTTCACTGTGCCAATCCCCGAGCTCGTCTTCAAGACCTCTAATGGTGTTCCTCTTCCTTCTAGCAGAAGCCTTGCGGTGAAAAAGTCTCGTATTCTTATCCCCGCACCGCATCCAGGACACTCTGCTCCTCTGTCTCCAGTACTGCTCCTCCCGCTCGACTAAGGCGTCAAGCTGTCTCTCCTCCCGTCTGAAGGACTCCATACAGAAATCCGGGCCCGAACGACCCGCAAGCTCAACGATCTTCTTCTGCTTCTCGATCCTGTCTCTGATCTCTCTGTTCATCTTTCCTCCCCAGCGGACGAGGCTCTGTCTGCACTGACTGATCGCATCAGCTAGGCTCGGATCCTGATCACCGCTTTGGCCAGACCCCCAAGCTTTCCGGATCCGCTCGTCACACTCTGGCTCTCCAATCCAAGACTCCTCGAAGAAGAAACGTCTCGGCCTCCTGCTCTGCCGGCGGTCTCTGAATCCAGCTGTAAGCAAAAGCAGAGGTCGATGGTCCGAACTCCAGAAACTCAAGTGGCGAACAGCGGCCGAAGGGAAGAGCTCGCTCCACTCGTGACTCGCAAGGCATCTATCCAGACGCTCCTCTATATCACCTCGGCGCCAGGTAAAAGGGTCTCCTTCGTAGCCTAAGTCATGGATGTCGCAATCCAAGATCATCTCTCTGAAAGCAGATAACTGGCCCGGGCCTCTGTCTCGACCACCTCTAATCTCAGAGTTGGAGGCGACTTCGTTCATGTCGCCCCCAACTAACCAAGGACCCGTGAAAGAATGTCGGAGGCGGCGAAGAAGCTCCCAAGTATGCCGCCTCTGGGCGCTCACAGGATCCCCGTAGATTCCCACAAATCTCCATCTCTCACCTAACTCGCTAACCAGATCTCCCTCAATGTGAAACCTCGAAAACGTCCCGAGTAGGAATCTCACAGGCTCTTTCCAAAGTAACATCAAGCCTCCACTCCTACCAAGACAGTCCACCGTCATACATCCATCAAAACCCAGCAACACTCTCACCCTTTCAGCCCCCTCACGCCGTAGTCTAGTCTCCGATAGAAAGATAAAATCGGGACTATGATCGCGAACGTGGGCAAGTAGGGCTGACCTCGTCCCGGGGTTGCCTAACCCCTGGACGTTCCAAATAACGCCTATCATCGCGTTCGGCGGCCCTCACTCTCGAGGGGCGCCGCTCTCTCATCAGTAACAACTAAGGTCGAATCTAACGGACTAGAAACTTCCAAAGTACGAGTAACAGAAAATAAGTCTCTCCTCCCTAGGTCTTGTGTGGCAAAAAGTAAGTCTCTATGACTAGTAACGAACTGAGGCACATGAGAATTAGGGGTGATAGAATGACTTACCTGTGTGTTGAGCGTGGATCTCAACACTCTCCCCTGCCGACTCTCACCATCGGACCCGGTCCCCGTTTCAGCTACCATCTCACGCTGGTTCGCCGGAGGAGTGTTGCCCGTTGCGCAAACCTCACCTCCCCTTGCTTCGAAAAGGCGTGCCATCTTTTTCACGTTTCCGATTCGGACCCTCGCGCTTGTACGTCTCGTTCCCACCCCGGCTTCTCTCTCCCCACTCGCCCCAATTTCTGTCTCTGAGTCCCCATCGCCGGAGTGCCCATCAATGCTCCCCGAAACCCTTTTCTTGGACAAACCCTTGTTCCTCTGATCAATAAAATGCGTCATTGTGCTCTGGCCCGGCTGAGAGTTTGGCCCAGGTGGCCTCAGGCCCAACAGAGAGGAGGGCCCAAGAGAAACATTAATGGGCACCAAGCAAATATCCCCCAAGGGATGGGCTGAATCCACACTAGGGGCCTTAAGGTGAATGGGCCCAAGGGAAAGCCCATTAATCCCCTTGCTAGGGTAAGAATCATCACCCATAGAAGTGGGTCCCTCCAGCTGCGTGCAAGTACCCCCAAAACCGGCCTCCACCCTATTACCCACTCCCTCAGAATCTCTGAAACTTCCACCAGCTCTCTCAGCTTTTCCAGATCCACGCTTGTCCTCCAAAGAGCCGTTTCTCACAGCTCCTTCCCCAAAGTCCGTCCCAAAACCCGCTTGTGGGTTGTCCATCGTCGAAGGGTTCGCGTGTTTGTCTAACCCGGAATGGCAAAGAGGCACGTTCCCCGAAGGTTTGACTTTCCTTCTCGATTGGCCACGACGCGCCTCGGTTCTTCTGCTCGCCGGACCAGGCCCGTCCTCTCTAGTCTTCATAGTCCTCGGGATTTCCGGGCGCACTTCCTCCGGCGGCGTCTCGGTTCTTATCGGTCCAGGGAGTGAGACGCAGCCGACCGCCGACGGAGCTCCAGGTCTCTCAGATCCGGTCATCGATTCGCGCGGCTCAGCCTCAGCTTCCATAGGCGCCGGCGAGACCTCCTCCGGCGCCGAGTTCACAGTCGATTCGCGCGGCTCAGGCTCAGCTTCCATAGGCGCCGGCGAGACCTCCTCCGGTGCCGAGTTCACAGCCCCGCTGAGAGGGATACCAGAGTCCTCCGGAGGCGCCTCCTTTCTTCCCGGCGTCGCGCCCGCTGGCCTTTCCCCATCTGGTTCCTTCTCCGCGTGCGTCGACCGAAACTTCGCCGCCCGTTGAGTTCCGGCAGGTCCATCCTTCGCGGCGTTCGAGGAACCTGGGTCGGGCCCGGCCCAACCTTCATGCTTATTGTTCTGGGCGCCGTAAAACCTCCAGACAACTGGGTTGTTCTTCTGTGGGGGCTCTCCGCGCAGCCATCCCCCGAACCGAGCCTTCCCATCTATGCTCTGTTCCTCCTCTCTAGCCGGGCATTCGGCTTCGGTGTGACCGAGCCGGCCACAAACGAAGCAGAAGTCGGCGAGTTTCTCATATCGGAACCCGACCCAAGTCTTTCCGTTATCGGCACCAAGTTTGATAAAAAGGCCTTTCATCAAGGGCTTCCCGATGTCGATGGCGGCGCGAACACGGATGTAGTCCCCGCAAACCCGTCCGTCCCTAGTCTTATCAACCCTGGAGACCCGACCCACTCTCCCCCCAATCATCTCTCCCATTCGCGCCGATCGATACTTGACGGGAATACCGTGGAGCTGGACCCAAAACTCAACGAAGCGGAATTCGTTACCTTTATCCTTCTCAATCGTGGGGTCGCTCAGGACCAGGAGCGACTTATCAAAAGTCCACGGCCCTGAGTCCCACACACGCTGTTTATCAGCCACCTTCTCGAACCTGAAGCAGAGAACACCATCCCCGTGGTTGGTAATCTCGAGCCTCCCATTCGGTCTCCAGATCCTGGCCATGACAGCCTTGAGCGCCCCACTGTTAAAGCCTTTTTTCCTTAGCAGCCTTCCTAAAAGACAACAAGAAAGGTCCACAGCCGTACTAGCGAGATCATCGACATCAAACGTCATAACCTCTCCTTCATCATCCTCTTCGATTCCCATTTCCGACCATTTATCGCACAAATCTTCCATTCTCAGGCGAGGATGAGAAGACCGGCGACAGACTCAGACGCACCTGCTCGAGAGGAAGCTGAGAGCACTATTCTTTTAGTAGCGTTTGCAAACTTGAATTACTATTTTTTTTTATTTTTTTTTTTAAGTAATAGATATGTAGACTTAAAGTCACTATAGGTCTTGAAAATTTGCAAGTTCACGTTTCAAAGGCTCAAACAAGCAAATTACAGAGCTCAGGCGCATAAAAAACAATAATACTTCGGTACAAATGGAAACTCGATCGGATGAAAGAGACTTGAAGACAAACATACTCTTAATCATAATGGAAAACTTATAATAAAAGGAACATGAATTGGTCTATAAATAAAAATCTCAACCACTAAGAAATAATGAATATTCAGCTAGCAAGCGAAACTTTTTCTCTCTCTGAGTCGCGTTCTCTCTCCCAGAGGAACTTCGAAACTTAGGAAAAAACCCTAATCGCCGCCGCCGCCCCTCTGGGTTCTCGGACGCCGTAACTGTCGCGGCTCCGGCCCGGAGGGGAGGGCGATTCTCCACGAGACTCTTTCTCTGTGGTTGCCGTTTCTCCGCTTCTTCGCCGCCGAGCCCGCACGCCGCCACCGCCGCCGAGCCCGTACGCCAACGCCGCCGAACCCGCACGCCACCGCCGCCGAGCCCGTACGCCAACGCCGCCGAGCCCGTACGCCACCGCCGCCGAGCCCGTACGCCACCGCCGCTCCAGATCCGTCGTCCCCGCCGCCGAGCCCGTACGCCAACGCCGCCGAGCCCGTTCGCCAACGCCGCCGAGCCCGTACGCCACCGCCGCCGAGCCCGTACGCCACCGCCGCTCCAGATCCGTCGTCCCCGCCGCCGAGCCCGTACGCCAACGCCGCCGAGCCCGTTCGCCAACGCCGCCGAGCCCGTACGCCACCGCCGCCGAGCCCGTACGCCACCGCCGCTCCAGATCCGTCGTCCCCGCCGCCGAGCCCGTACGCCAACGCCGCCGAGCCCGTTCGCCAACGCCGCCGAGCCCGTACGCCACCGCCGCCGAGCCCGTACGCCACCGCCGCTCCAGATCCGTCGTCCCCGCCGCCGAGCCCGTACGCCAACGCCGCCGAGCCCGTTCGCCAACGCCGCCGAGCCCGTACGCCTCCGCCGCTGAGCTCTCACGGCGCGCGTGTCTCCTCGACCTTCCTCCATCCCCTCCGCGCGACCTGGGTCGGTTCAGCTCGGCCTCGGGTCAGCTCGGCACGGCCTCAGTTCAGCTCGGCCTCGGGTCAACTCGGCTCGGCCTCGGTTCAGCTCGGCCTCGGTTCAGTTCGGCTCGGCCTCGGTTCAGCTCGGCCTCGGTTCAGCTCGGCCTCGGGTCAGCTCGGCTCGGCCTCGGTTCAGCTCGGCCTCGGTTCAGTTCGGCTCGACCTCGGTTCAGCTCGGCTCGGCCTCGGTTCAGCTCGGCTTTGGTTGTGTTGTGCTTCTTGTTTTGTGTTTTATTTAGTTATGCTTTATGTTTTTATGCTAGTTAGCACACGTTGCGTTTTGTTTGACTTGGTTTATCTTGGACACGGATTAGCCGTTGTCCACTATCCCGTTGTGGATTTCCTGTTAGGTTTTGATCTATACAGGTTGGAGATGCATCTTCTTCGTGGTCAGCAAACCGAGGTTGAGTGGATCTTTCCATCAACCTATTTTGGTTTTGTTGAAAGAGCCCTTTGTGTGCTCGATATCTGTGCTCGTCGTTCTTCCACTTGTCGGAAGCATGCACAAAACGTGCGATTACCGGAACTTAGTGTTAGTTTCACTTCGACTTAGGTTTGAGTGTTCCATGTACTAAGGTGTTTTTCTCCTGTATTGATGGGTTTTTTACCCAATTTTAATGGAAATTCCGTGACTTTCAAAAAAAAAAAGAAATAATGAATATTCATTAATTTATTATCTAAAGTGGCCTTGTATCATTGAAGATAGATTCATAAACATATTTCATCTCCCGTTCACTATTCTATCTATCCATTTTATACACAAACAAATAGAGATAAATATATAAATTATAAATTTATGTGTGATTGTTTTGAAAAAAAAAATAATATTGTGAATAGTGAAACTATTTAAAATTGAGGAGAGAATGAAGGTAAATCTGGGGAAGAATTAAGTAATCTTCATGCTGACGTTATATATATACAAAGAAAAAGCTGGATAGTGAACCATATTTAATTTGTATTATCTTTCAAATCAAATTAAACACATTTTAAATATTTTAGAGAAGTCGCGTAAGAAAGCGAACGACACTTTGTAGTGGGTTCAGTAGTCACGTAGAATAGAAATCTGATAATGGATTTTATTGTCTCGTTTCCATTGCAAAAGATGCTGTACCACCAACTCCAAATTAAGTACCTCATCAAATATTCATGTGGTCTTATCGCTGGAGTTTTTTTTTTTTGAAAATGATTATCGCTGGAGTTTTTATTAAATTACTATATAATATTGATTATTAATATTTGTAATTTTTTTTTTGTTAATGTATGAAATTAAATACTATTATTTTTAAATTTTTCTGTGTATATATTTAGGGAAACTTGATAAAGCAAGCTTGATAAAGCATGTGATTTGAAAACCAAACCATGTTTTGGTTCCCTTAGGAAAACCAAGCATCTCACCATGTAAAAAGTCCAAATTACCCTTAAATGAATTTTTTTTTCAAAATCAATCATTCACTAACTAATGACCCTTCCCTTCCCTTCCCTCACGTGTGGTTTTTCCCTTTTCAATTCTGAAACAAAAATATAAACGCCAAGCACTCCCTCCCATTCAAAACCCAAAAAAAAAAAAGAAACCGAGCCCTCTTCTCTCACTTTCCTTCGTCGTCAGTTCCCTTCCTCGTCAGTTCTCCGTCGTCAGTTCTCCCCGTCGTCGCCAGTCGTCATTTCGGTCCTTCGTCGCCAGTCCAGCATCCTCGGGAACCCACAGAGCCCTCCAGCCGAGTCGCGAACCAACCGAGCCCTCTCTCGCGAACCAACCGAGCCCTCGTCGCCAGTCTAGCCGAGTCGCGAACCAGACGAAAATGGTGAGTTTGTTTTGAGTCCCATTGTTTTAGGGTTTGTTAATGGTTTCATAATTATTTAGAGGTTTCTTCGGTTATGACTTTTTAGGGTTGTTTAGAATATGTTTCGGAGATTTTGGGTTTGATGGTTTGAAGTTTCGATGAATTTTTGGTGATCTTAATTGTTTTGATATGAAATATTGGGTATTATCGGTGTGAAAGTTTGGGATGTAGTTTTTTTTAGACATTTCGGATTTTTTGGCTGTGAAGTTCATAGAGGTTTGAAGGGATTTATGAAGATTTAAGTTTGCGTTGGATTTTTGGCTCCCTTTGGCTATGGATTTATTTTTGAAATTTTTTTTCAGAGTTTTCAGTTAGGTTATGTGAAGGATTTCATAGTTTATAGTTAGTTTTTGTAAATGATTTCAGAGTTTTCAGGTATTATTTGTAAATGATTTCAGAGTTTTCTGTTAGTTTATAGAATGGATTTCAGAGTTTTCAGTTAGGTTATGTAAAGGATTTCATAGTTTTCAGTTAGGTTATGTAAAGGATTTCAGAGTTTTCAGTTATCTTTTGTAAATGATTTCAGAGTTTTCAGTTAATTTTTTTTTATGGATTTCAGAGTTTTCAGTTATTTTTTGTAATGGATTTCATAGTTGTCATTTAGTTTATGTAATGAATTTCAGAGTTTTCAGTTAGGTTATGTAAAGGATTTCAGAGTTTTCAGTTATCTTTTGTAAATGAGTTCAGAGTTTTCAGTTAGTTTATGTAAAGGATTTCAGAGTTTTCAGTTATTTTTTGTAAATGATTTCAGAGTTTTCAGTTATGTTTTTTTTATGGATTTCAGAGTTTTCAGTTAGGTTATGTAATGGATTTCATTTAGTTTTCAGTTATTTTTTGTAATAGATTTCATAGTGTTCAGTTAGTTTATGTAATAAATTTCAGAGTTTTCAGTTAGGTTATGTAATAAATTTCAGAGTTTTCAGTTATCTTTTGTAAATGATTTCAGAGTTTTCAGTTAATTTTTTTTATGGATTTCAGAGTTTTCAGTTATTTTTTGTAATGGATTTCATAGTTTTCATTTAGTTAATGTAATGAATTTCAGAGTTTTCAGTTAGGTTATGTAAAGGATTTCAGAGTTTTCAGTTATCTTTTGTAAATGAGTTCAGAGTTTTCAGTTAATTTTTTTTATGAATTTCAGAGTTTTCAGTTATTTTTTGTAATGGATTTCAGAGTTTTCAGTTATGTTTTGTAATGGATTTCAGAGTTTTCAGCTAGTTTATATAATGATTTTCAAAGTTTTCAGTTAGTTTATGTAAAGGACTTCAGAGTTTGCAGTTATCTTTTTTTATGGATTTCAGAGTTTTCAGTTAGTTTATGTACAGGATTTCAGAGTTTTCAGTAAGTTTTCTGTGATTGATTCTTTATTTCGAACTTTTCTCATTTTTTTGTAGGCACCGAAGTATGAATTGTTAGTTCCCATCTGTAAGGAGTACAGCGGTCAAATAATTTTCAGAGGCAGCGGGTTCTTGAAGGTAATAAGCACACGATTTATGGTATTCGGATTACATGCTAGGTTTAAGGACACACAATTTAGTTGGATCGATTCCCCTTCCGTTACGGGTTTCAACTTTAATGGTGTGATTATAGACCAACTTCTCCAACGACGCATCCAGCAAAGATGTCAGGATGCAATTTACTTTGGTATCGGTAAGAATCCTATCCGTTTCGGAAGAAACGAGTTTGGTTTGATGACCGGACTAAAGTTTAGTACGCTTCCATCAACGGAAGAATTCAAGAAGCACCTTTCAAGCAACTGTCTGTTGAAGACGTATTTTCCTGACCCCGAACACGTTGATGACAACGACAAAAAACTTCACAAGGCACCGTCTGTTGCTGATTTAGAGGCAGCTTTTAACACGTGCACGAACAAAGAAGACTTGTACAAGCTCGGACTGTGTTTGATTGCGGAAGGCATCATACGAGGAAAGGATAGTTGGCAAGGTATTTGGGAGGAGTTGTTAAGTATGGTCGATGAGCTCCCATACTTTATGGCGTTTCCGTGGGGCCACGTTAGTTGGGCTGCCACTCTCGAGGGGTTGCTAGCGACGGACCCGAAACACCTGCGTAGCTTATACGAGAATCGAGGTAAGAAGCAGAAGAAGGTTCAAGACGCAAAGTATGCGGTCCAAGGGTTTCTCCCTGCGGTTCAATTTTGGGCGTACGAGGCCATAGAGTTTGTCGGTGTAGAGTATGGCGAGAAATTGAGCGAGAATAGCATTCCGAGAATGCTGAAATGGGTGAGTATGAAACAAGCAAGACAGAAGGGGTTCACAAAAAAGTTAATCCGACAAAGCGTATGTTTTCTAACTTTTTTTCTTCGGAGATTTTATGTACATTTTCAGCTTCATTTCGACGTTTTCCAACTATTATGTATGATTAATTTCGAAGTTTTGTTTTATAGGTGGAGGCAACACCGACGCTTGAGCCTACCGATGGTGAGAAGAAGTATCTCTCCATACTCGAGAGACACCCATCTACTATACCAGAATATCCGGGTTACAATTCTGTTGTAGCGCACAAGAAGTCGGCGTACGTGAATGAAGAGGACGTTGGCCCACCGCGTGGAGATGAGAATTTTTCAATACTTGAACGACGTTTGAGTGATGTGGAGCAGAATGTTAAGAAAATGTGTAGGGAGCAGAAGCGCATGAGGAAGCAAATCATGAGGTGGCAAAAAGACACGACTGAGAAACTCGATTATTTGGTAAGTGTCGTCCCGGGAAGCGCTACACAAGAAGAGAGGTATCCATCGGAGAAGTTTCCACGGCGGAGGTCACCATCGCCACATGGTAATCTCTCTCAACTGTGAATTTCGAAGTTTTTAGTTTTATATTGTTAATGATTTCGGAGTTTTATGGCTTTTTTTATATACTGTTTCGAATATTAGTTATTAATTTTTGGTGTTTTGTGACATAATTTTTTGCAGTGGAGAATGATGAAGGTTTATTTTTTGACCCTGACGAAGCTGTTAATATTCATGATGAAATTTTGGACCCTCCGGATGATGATATCGGTAATGGTGAAGAAGAAGAAGATGGTGAGGAGGAAGACGATGAAGATGATGACAACGATGAAGATGATGAAACTTTGGACCCTCCGGATGTCAACGATGGAGATGATGACAACGACGAAGATGAAGACGATGATGACGAAGGGATGGCAGCCCCCGAGACGACAAGCAACGTGGCAGCCCCGGAGACGACAAGCACCGTGGCAGCTCCCGAGACGGCAAGCGAGACGGCAGCCCCCGAGACGGCAAGCGAGACGGCAGCCCCCGAGGCGGAAGCCCCCGTGGCAGCCACCGAGACGGCAACCACCGTGAACGCCCCCGTGACGGCAACCACCGTGGCAACCCCCGATGACGACGATGACTTCGTCAACCCTCCGACGAAAGAGACGGCAAGAACTGTGGCAGCCCCCATGACGGAAACCTCTGTGGCAGCCCCCGATGACGACGACGACGACTTCGTCAACCCTCCGGCGAAAGAATCTGTCCGTGTCTATGGTAAGTTCTCAATTTTCAAACTGTTTTGCCTATATTTCATGGTTTATGTTCTTTTTAATTATTTTATGTTGGATTGTGTAGTTTCGAAGAGAAAGAGCAAGCGGCCCATAAAGTATGATGATTACACTCCGTTGAACACAGCCAAACTGAAAAGCCTGAAAAAGGGGTGATGAACATTACTTTGATAGTGTTGGAGACTAGTTTTTTTGGATGAAAATTGGGTTTGTAATGTTTGTTGATAATAACTTTGGTAGTTTTGGAGACTAGTTTTTTGGATGATATTTTGGTTTGTAATGTATACATGAATATGAATAACCCGAAATGTCTGAAATCCTTGACAAAAAATTACTGAAATGTCTGAAATCATTGACAAAAAATTACTGAAATGTCTGAAATCCTTGACAAAAAATTACTGAAATGTCTGAAATCCATTACAAAAATGAACTGAAATGTCTGAAATCAAACACATAAACTAACTGAAAACTCTGAAATCAAACACATAAAATAACTGAAATGTCTGAAATCAAGCACATACACTAACTGAAAACTCCGAAATCAAACACATAAAATAACTGAAATGTCTGAAATCAAGCACATACACTAACTGAAAACTCCGAAATCAAACACATAAAATAACTGAAATGTCTGAAATCAAGCACATACACTAACTGAAAACTCCGTCCTCCTTGAGACGGCAAACGTTTGATCTTGCGCCGTCCTCCTTTGCTCTTCTTCTTCGGCCGACCGGCGGGGTTTTTCGCAACAGGTACCTTGACCTCCATATTCAACAGCTCTTCTGGAGCATTCCACTCGTGTTCAGGACCACAAGGGTACACAGCATCCATGTAGGCTGCTCTCCAACTTTCTACTCGATAGAAAGGGTGACACAATGAATACACATCGATGTTACGCTTTGTTGCGACACACGTCGCATGCATGCAAGAAAGACCAAGAAGTTGAAACAACCCGCATGTGCATTCTTTTGTCAACATGTTTACCGTGCCATCCTCGTCTCCATCAAGTACTAAGAACTCATGTTGCGTAACCCCCGAATATTGCAAATGGCGACCCTTTTGAACTTGAACTCGTAAGTCCTCATCAAATTTTGGACTCAGTTTGGTCTTCGCATTTCCAGATTTTTCTCTTCGCTTGAAGAACCATTCTTGAAGAGTAAATCGAATGCATTCCACCATGCTACAAATTGGGAATGTTCTAGCGTCCTTTATCCTCTTGTTGAAGCTTTCCGCGTAGTTACTCGTCAATAAATTGTACCTGTTGTTAAAATATTCGAAGTCGCATTGTAAATCTAAGAAACAAACCAAAATCTTCGAAATAAAGTACTACCTGCTTGTGAACTTACCTTTTTCCAGGAAAGTACGACCGAGCAAACCTTTCAATTCCAATGTCTTCCAGATATTTAGCAAGGTTTGGATCTTTACGCCTTAGCTTCTCGAATTGAGCATGGAAAACAGATTTTCTCCAAGCATAACATGCGCCATACATCTCTGGGCCACAAACATCGGTTTTGAACACATGAGCAACATTCATACTTAGATGCTGGTAGCAGATCCCGTGATAACACTCTGGATACACAACCGGTATAGCATGAAGGATACTCGCGTGCCTAAAACAAAGCGTTTGAAACATAAATATTAGATCAACTAAAATATTCGAAATGTACTTCTCAGAAAACCTAAAATCTCTGAAATAACATTCCAAAATTGTCGAAACAAAACTAAAATCTTCGAAATTAAGTACCTGTCTGATATGAAACAAAGATCTGGCGGGGAACCGATGGTCTCTCTCAGTTTCCGAAGGAAGTAGGTCCAAGAGTGATTATTTTCGGTGTCTACAACAACAAATGCAAGTGGAAACAATTGGTCATTTGCATCTAATGCAATCGCCGATAATATCTGCCCTCCGTACTTTGTCTTCAAGAAACTACCATCGATACATATCACAGGTCGACATGATGCAAATCCCCGTATACAAGCTCCAAGGGCCCAAAAACAGTACCGAAATCAACTGCCGGAGTCAAGAACAAGGTCAGTAACCGAACCTGGATTTTTTTGTTCTAATGCGTAGAAGTAAGCAGGTAACCGCTTGTATGACTCGTCAAGTGTACCCCTTATGTACCCAATTGCCGTCTCCTTGCATCTCCAAGCCTTCTCGTAACTCAAATTTATCCCATACTCCTTTCGTACATCTTCTATGATGTTCCTTGGTGTATATGATGTCGATTGAAGACTATACTTATGCTTGATAACATGTCCTACAATCCATGGTGCAGCTTGAAGTTGGCCACTAGCAGGGGCATCAATCGAACAAGTATGTGTAGAAACATACACACTCACTTCGAACATATCACTGTTTGGTAGTTTATTCCCTCTCAATTTCCAAGTACAATCACCAGCTTTGCACTTGACTACCCACCGACTCCTGCTTGTTTCGAAGACCCTATACTGAAAGCTCTTTCTCATTGCAAGCATGGCAACTTTAGTTTTCAAATCAAACTTATTATCAAAAATTTGCCCAACACATATGTCCGAAGAACTGGCAGTGGATGAAGGCGTACTTACATTTTCCTCCGAATCGGGAATTGAAACATGTGCATCCCATAATTTTGACTTCTTATGAGGCGTCGCCGATACTGGCTCTGACATGGGAATATCATTATCATTCATAACCGGATCATCCTCACAATAGAATCCGCTTGCATCAAAATCTTCCTCATCATCGCCATCTTCATCTTCCTCATCATCACCATCCTTACCTTCCTCATCACCCTCTTCATCGCATGGCGCCTGAAAATCATTCACCTCGACGCTAATACCTAAGCATGCTACCTGAGAATTTGGGGTTGGTGAAATTGCCCTGCTTGGAGTTGTATCAAGAGCTGCATCAACAATGTTTCTTTTCACGGGGGTTACGCATAAGGAAATCCTCAGCTTGGATTGACCAGAATTCTCTAACATAAATGCCGTCACACTAGCGTCCGATGCCAAAATGAGAGGAGGCATTGGTCTTCCAGCCCAAACATACGCAGCTTCAAGTTTCAAATCGTATAACGACTCGTCGACACAAAAAGCTTCGTACATAGCGATTAATAGCTCCGCCCGAGATATGTCTTTCGCGAGTGCACGGAGTTCGAATCGCGATTCATTAGTATATTCCCATTTTGTACCTTTGTTCACCCAAGTACCATCAAATAAACAACATATATTAACGTTTGAACCTGTTAAGAAGTTAAAAATTTGAGTTTAAACGATATCTTTTCTGGGAATCGAAATCTTCGAAATGAAATCGAAATAACAACTATAAACTTCGAAATTACAGACAACAATTTCGGACTTTTTTCTGGATCCAACATGACGAACTCAAACTCTTTTTTTTTTCCAGGAAATCAAACAAATCTCTTACAAAATATCATCGAATTAGGGATCGAAACTTACCCATATATCTTCGGGTTTGCCGTGCGTTGGGGTTTGCGACGAGCGTGGAGATGGGCGTGCGTGCTTGGCTGTGGGCTCGGCTGGTTCGCGACTCGGCTGGAGGGCTCTGTTGGTTCGCGAGATTGCTGGACTGGCGACGACGGCTAGGGCTCTGAGTGGCGACGACGGCTGAGTGGCGACGACGGCTGCGGGCTAGGGCTCTGAGTGGCTCTGAGGATGGTTTCTTTTTTTCTTTTTTTTTTTGGAAAGGGAAAGGTGCTTGGCTGTGGGCTGCACGTTTTTTTTTTCTTTTGTTTTGGTTTCTGAATTGAAAAAGACAACTGGAGTGAGTGAAGGATTAATTTTGAAAAAAAAATTCATTTAAGGGTAATTTTGACATTTTACATGGTGATATGCTTGGTTTTCCTAAGGGAACCAAAATATGGTTTGGTTTTCAAATCACATGCTACACTAAGCTTGCTTTATCAAGTTTCCCTATATTTATGGATATATGCAGTAAAAACTATTAAGTTTTATTTATATTATTTTGTTAACATCCTCAGTTCATCTATAATTTTACTGTTAATTTTTCGGTAAGAAATTATCCACCTATAATAGATAATGGTAACCGATTATGATTTTATTTATCTGTGATTTATCTCCCGCAATAAGCAGTATATCACAAACGGTAACTCAAACCTCCGGAAACAAACCATGATAATTAGTGATAGAGCTTGAAATTATTGAAGTATCTTCTTGAACTAAATTGTTTTTATTTTTAATCGTCTTCCATCTTTGGATTTATATAGTTTGGCATATAATATCTAGTTCGCGGAACTAAGTTTTCATACTCATATTCAACCTTTATTTTAGTTTCATATACCAAATGGTTTCTACTGGTTTCTAGTTATCTAAGATTTACATATGAAAATTGCTATTTCTCTAAAATTTACTAAACGTTAGTTATTTAACAATATGAAACGTTTAAATCGACTATTTTCATAATTTTCTATTTTTTATTTTTGTTGCGATGCTCCTTTTTAACTTAGGCAGTTTAAAGTTTAAGATACCTTACCTATATGAATATAAAATCAATGATTCAATTGATTCAGTCAAAATTAATATGTTGATTTATTTCTAAAACTATAGGAATCAATTACTCGTTCTTTGTATAGTAGGGTTATGCCTTTTTCAAGTTATTGTATAATCATCGTGATTCTTCTATTAACTTTTTTCTTTTCTTTTTAGTTAATGCGTTTTATGTTTGCAAATTCAATTAGACAAATTCAATTGACTGCAAATCGCTAACAACTGGATCGTGCCAAATATGAGAAGACGAACCTGATGACGAGCTCGCGTCCTGAGTTACAGTGAGGAGCGAAGCTCCCCTAGGGATCGTGGGACTTATCATTGTTTCTCAATCTCGACGCTGTCTGAGAACTAAATGCATCGCTGCCTGCTCTACGTCATCGATGTCCATCTTTGCGGCTTCTTCCTCGGCTTGCTGCTGAATATCCACCATTTGACTTTGGATTTTTTCCTTTACAAATGTGATAAAAACCAATAAAGATGATCAAATATTAATTAATAAGTAATTAACATGATTAAATTAATAAGACATTACAACTTACATAGAGGCATTTCACGGCTTCCATTGTCCAGTGGCCTTTATCGTCTTGGTGGTAGTGTTGCCATGTTTCTAGTGCGGAGGCCAAGGTCCCATCTTCCCTCATCTGCAAGTATTAATGAAAATATGCGCAACGTGTTAATATATAACCTTTCAAATATTGCAATTACAATTTTACGAGCCAACAACTTACTTGCATCCAATGACAAGCCAAGAAAAATATCGACCGCTGTCGACTCTTTGTCTTCTTCTTCTTCTTCTTCTTCTTCTTCTTCTTCTTCTGATTTTCTTTGTTGCGTTTAGACGCTTTCTGCGAAACGTGAATAGAAGCTCATAGATGATAACAGTTTCTTTAAAAATATTACCTTAAACTCTTCTGTATCAAACCTCTCTATCGCTTTCTCCCAATCTGCCCGACTCACGCCCTTTGGTGTTTTTTATTTGGCAAGATCTTTTTAGCCGCATAATTTGATTATGAAATTCCTCGATAATTTCGACTTCGCGTTACGAAAAATTCTCTTTGCATCGTGAATGATAGGAGTCAATCGCGCCTCGATAACAATTTGTTGAGCGTATCTCGCCAGTCTTAGGATCTCAGCAACGAAAGTGAACTCACTATGGAGTCCGATCAAAATAGCGTCCACACACTAGGGCGATACGTCTGGCCAGGTAGAGATATGCATCGGAATAGAGCCACGGATATAGACTCCCAGGCGCATGGAGAATACTCTGATCTTCTTATTCTTTTCCCTACCTGTCTGATAGAATATCTGATGTACTGGATCGTATCTAAGAACCTTTGCACCTTCGACCCCTCTGACTGCTTTCTCAGAAGTGGCTCCAGTCGTCGGTCCCCGTGTAGCCTTAGAACCGAAGGATCCCGATGTGTGTGGGGGATCCTTGCATCTACCTACTCCAGTGGCCATCGACATCCTATAAGATAAAAACAATAAAAGTTAAAAGTTATTTGTTTCATCAAAATAAACATCATTCATCGTCATCAATCTATATAATATTAGTATCATCTTCTATGTCGACATCGACATCTTCTCCCTAAAAAATGACGCACACCTCATCTTTGTCATCGCCGCCTTCTTCATTGTCATCAACATCAAAACGAACTCAGTTACAGTTATTTCGTGTCGATGATTTAGAAGCTCGATTTCAGACAATTGTATTATCAATGGAACTAAGGCTGATGTGGTGGTGTCAGCTTCAGAAATATTGTCCCAAATCCCTCGGTGATTGCATTCCTCAACGATTTCCCATTCGCCACCTTTGACAAGATCTTTTATGTAAAAGACTTGCTTCGCTTGATTCGCGAGTATGTACGGCTCGTCCGTAAACCGCTTGTCGCGGTATAAGCACTTGTCGTTCCACAAATCCTATCATCGTGTACTCTTGTTCTCGCACCAGAATTGTCACCATACCAAATGAATTTGAATAATACGACACGATAATTATGCCTATAATTCAGCATGATGACGTCTTCCATTTTCCTGTAGAAAACGTACTCATCCACATGCACACAAACACCGATGTTTTGAGTGATTCGTTGATTGTCACGACGACGAGTGATTAACTTGACGCCGTTAACCACAACTCGTATATTGATGACCGATTTGAAATGAACCAATAGAAAATGCTTAGAGTTCTTCAGAGACGTCAGATGCACTAACTTTCAGATCATAAATCTGGTTACAAACTGGGCAGTTGTCAACTTTCTCGATATCTTTTCGAAACAACGCCCAGTCGTTGATGCAAACATCAATCATCTCATACCCCATTCCAAAGCGCTTTAGCCTCGCTTTTGCCTCATAGTGCTTTTTCGAGATTCGATTACCAACTAGATAAGACTTCCTCGAGAGTTGCAAAAGTTCAGTGAACGACTTATTCGTCCAATGGTTCGTGACTTTGATGTGCATTAACGAAACCAAGAATGACAGAGGCGAAAACTCTTTGCATCCAAGATACAATTCCGCTTCCAACTCCACAAATAGTTCTTCAACTTGCTCCTCTGCACGCACCTCGCTTGGGGTCGGATCGCAAAGTCGTCAAAATCCTCGTGATCCATGGTATCATGGAGAGCATCATGCAATCCTCTTACTCATATCTGATCAGTTTCGATGGCATCTTCATCTTATGTAAGGAAATGACGTTCACCGTGATGTTACCATTTAGTGTAATTTGGGGTAAATCCATTGTTCATGAGGTGAACCCTTACAACCCCGATTTTCTGCCATCTCGCATTGTTGCAAGACTTGCAAGGACACTTATATTTGCCATTTTCGTTCGATAATTTGCTTGCAAGACGGATAAACTGTTAACCCCAATTCTATACTGCAAGCTTAATCGATCATTCTCGGTAATCTAATCTCTACATGGATTTGACATTTCACTGAACGAAAGGAGAAAACGAGATGAACAAGTGCAGTTATTAATTAACTTTGAAAGAGAATTATTACTAAAGTCACGATGGCGAATTTTAGCAGTGTGAGAGAGATTGTGAAATGTATGTTATTTCTTAAGTCTGCTCAGAAAGAATTTGGCAGTGTTATACTGTTTGCCCACCATTTTATGACTAATTAGTTCAAATTTCTACCGAAATTTCGGCAGAATTTCCCCTACAATATTGACAAATCAAAAACCTGCAAATTCTTATAAAAACATATACATACCATCCAGAACTATCCTATGAATAAGCTAAATCCTAAACCGAACCTCTATGGCTCAGTCACAACAAGTTATCAATGAAAAATCGAAAAAAAATCAAAATCGAAAACTATTTACAATTTCAATTATAACTACAATTAAAATTAACCTAATCTAATAATTAAAAACCACACAATTGAACTAAAAATTACAATTTCATTTTCAATTTCAATTTAACTAAATCATATTTACTTTCAATTACAATTTCAAGTGTAATTAAACTAAAAATTTGGCTACAACAATTTTTATTTCCATTACAATTCCAGTTTCAAAATCAGTTTTAATTTCAAATAAATAACTAAATAGTTTCATTACAATTACTTAAACTAATTTAGTCGTATTAAAATTTTATAATTACAATAACTTAAACAAATCAAATAACCTAAACTAATCAAAATCAAATAACCTAAATTAGTCAAAACCAAATAACCTAAACATGTTACTAACACTAGGACAAAAAACGTCATCCGGTGCGACGATTGTCGCACCAAATACCTCAAAAGTCGCACCTAATAGTTTATTAGGTGCGACTTTAGGTGCGACAAAGTCGCACCTAATAGTCCGTATCTAAAGGTATTAGGTGTGACATGTCGCACCTAATATGTATACCTATAGGTGCGACACTTTTAGGTGCGACATGCCCAAGCGGGTCATTTCATATCAGGTGCGACTTTGTCGCACCTAATAGGTTATTTTAATTTAAAAAAAAAATTAGAAAGAGAGAGTGAGATGTAGGCGGCGGCGGGGCGGGGGAGGCTGGTTACCGCCGGCGGGGCGCGGGGCGGTGGGCTGGCTGAGAGAGAGTGAGATTGAGAGACGGTGAGACGGAGAGAGAGAGAGAGAGAGGGGGACGTACCGGAGCGGGTGGCGTCTGGTCCAGGCGGCGGGGCGGGGGAGGCTAGTCACGGTCAGCGTGGCGCGGGGCGGGGGGCTGGCTGAGAGAGAGAGAGCGCGGGGCGGGGGAGGCTGGTCACGGCTGGTGGGGCGCAGGCGGGGGGCTGGCTGAGAGAGAGAGAGAGAGAGAGAGAGAGAGAGAGTGTGAGATTGAGAGACGGAGAGAGAGAGAGACAGAGAGAGAGAGAGAGAGAGAGAGAGAAGGGGGGACGTACCGGAGCGGGCAGCGGGCTGGTCCAGGCGGGGGGTTGGCTGAGAGAGAGAGCGCGCGGGGCGGGGCTGGCTGAGAGAGAGAGAGAGATAGAGCGAATGAGTGAAAGAGAAGAAGGAAGTTCGAGTTTAAAAACCCTAATTCATATTGGGTGCGACTTTGTCGCACCTAATAATCATATTGAGTGCGACATTGTCGCACCCAATATGAAATCCCAGATCCGAAAAATTTCGGAGGGATTCGGCGGGGAAGTTTAAATTTGAAACCCATTGGGTGCGACATTTGTCGCACCTAAAGGTATTAGGTGCGAAATTTGTCGCACCTAAAGGGATTAGGTGCGACAAATTCATATTTGGTGCGACAGTGTCGCACCGAATACCACTAAACATTAGCGAAATTTTTAGTTATCCGGATGAGTATCCGGTGCGACATGTCGCATCTAATATGAGCTTAGGTGCGACTATTAGGTGCGACATGTCGCACCTAATACCCTTCCGCACCCAATATGTTAATTTGTAGTAGTGTAAACTACTTAAGCATTAAATTAATGTTTACAATTAATTAGAGAACTAATTAAACAATAAAATTTACAACCAATCTAATATATATATACATATATATATATATATATATATATATATAAACAACAAATTAAATAGTAAATGTCTAACCTATAGGGTGAGGGCATGGACGAGACGCAGCGGTACTGGGTAGAGACGAGACACAAGGTAGACCAGTCAGCGTCGGGTCTTGGGTTGGGACCAGAGGCTTCGATCTCAGCGGGGTGGCAAAAGAAGGTTGGCACGGCTTCCTTTAAGGCAGCGTGCACGTCAGGTCAGCGTTGGCAGAGACCGAGAGATAGTGGCCAAGAGCGTCGGGGCATGGATCGACGGACGGTCGGATGGACGGATGGGATGGATCGACCTTGAGATCGACCAAGACTTCAAAGAAGCTTTGAATAAAATGAAACTCTGAAATGGACGCGCACTGAGTCCAATACGCCGAGAGAATCGTGAAACAACAAAATATCAGACTTTAGAGAGAGAGAGATAGAGAGAGAGAGAGTGTGTGTGTGAATAGAGTGAGAGTTTAAAGAGAGAGGGGGGAGATTGCGAGACAAGAGAGAGAGAGAGAGAGAGAGAGAGAGAGAGAGAGAGAGAAATAGAGAGAGAGAGAGAGAGAGGGAGAGAGAATACATGCAGACGACAGTGGCGAAGACCCAGAGCGACGAAGATGGCGGCGACCCGATGAGCTAGAGGCTGAAGGCGATGGCGGCGCGACGAGAGGCTGAAGGCGGTGATGCGCGCAATGAGAGGCCGGTGAGAGACCGATTTTGGGTGAGAGAGGGCGGGTGAGACTCAGAGGAGAAGAAGAAGACGCGAGGAGGAAGAAGAAAAAGTCGATTTTTAAATAGAATTAACCTAGAAATTGGATGCGACAAAGTCGCATCTAATGATACTTTCGGATGCAACTAGTCGCATCCGAAGGTATTTAAAAAATTGGGAAAAAAATATCACGTCATTAATTGAACAAAAATAAAAGGGGGGAGTTATATCCCACTTTAAATTTTGAGTATTGGATGCAACTTTGTCACATTCAATAATCAAGGTTATTTAATGGATGCGATTAGTCGCATCCAATACTCGTCCGCATCCAAAGTCCTATTTGTAGTAGTAGAATCACAAGCGATTGCGGTTTTAGAAATTTTATCCGAGATCAATGCCCAAAGAAGAAAATCATATCTTAGATCTGAGATTCAGATATGTTGAAAAATTCAAAACCACTCCGATTAAAAATTGGACGGTACAAAATGTAGATCAAATAAGTCTGATTTATTAAAACATAATTAAAAGATAAAGTAAAATATAAAGAATAAAATAAAAATAAAAATATATTTCCCTAAGTCGAGAGTCCTCCGTTGGTCGAGACCATCGTTTCTCCATCACAGAGAAGACGATGACGCCGAAGATTGAATTTCAAGTCTTGATTTTTTTCCGAAGAGAGTGCGCGACTATCGTTAGTTATAAATGAGTCAATGAGTTTTGATCTAGTCCTGTGTTACGATGATTTATATCCTACATTGTCTTGATATTTTTCATTAATTGCTGTTTATCATTGTTCAAATAAAATTAATTGTACCCGATTAACAACTGAGCTGAAAACTGTTTGAGTAAAGAGTTTTGTTTTGTTTTGTTTTTGTTTTAGTTTGTTTGTTTTTTTTTCTGTTAATAGAATAAGTAGCTAATCCACTATAATTAACAAAATGTTATGTTCTTATTATGCAAACTTAATGTTCATATAGCTATAACTATAGTACCCATTCATATAGCCCTTCATATAATAATATTTATTGAAATTACATGAATCAAAATTATACATTGAATTTTTAACAATATAATATATCAGCGTTTTTGTTTCCATGATCCATTACGTTTCGACGAGTGTAAATTTACTATTTCTAAAAAATAAGTGTATGCATATAGTTTTCGAATTACCTTCGGAACTATAAATCATGAGGTGGGTCCAGCTTGTATCTGAAGTTAATAATCTGAATTCTGAAGGATGTATCGGCATAACGACAATAATAAGAAATATTTTTGCGTAGAATAAATAATATATTTGCTTTTGCGTAGTAGAAATAATATATTTATATATATATATATATAATATATATATTTTTAATTTATAAAGGAGTCTATGATGAAAATATCTTATAACTTATTATAAAGGAGAGTATGATCAATAAAGCTATCTAATAAGCGATACTTAGTGGGGGGGTCTCTGATGATTGATAGTATTATAGATTAAAATAAAATGCGTATATATACAGATATATATATATATATATATATATATATATATATATATATACATGTAGCGCATATCACTCTATTTGTGCAAGCGAGATTCACATGGTGTAAGTTCTCCAATAATAATTCTGATGAGCAACAGTTTCCAAGCAATAACAACGTCGGTGTACTTTAAATATAGTATTAAAAATTAAAAAATGATGATAATGATGAAATATTGTGTATATAAGGAGATGGATATAGATGAAATATATAGCAACTTATTGTAAGAAGAGAGAGAGAGAGGAGAGAGAGAGAGAGAGAGAATGGCTGGAGAAGGAGAAAATGATTTGTTGGGAACCGTGGAGACGGAGGTGGAAATAGAAGGATCCGCGGAGGATTTCCACCACATGTTCACTCACAAACCACATCACATCTCAAACGTCTCGTCCGACAAAATCCAAAGCTGCGAGCTCCACGACGGAGAGTGGGGCCAAGTCGGCTCCGTCGTCTACTGGAACTACCACCACGGTACATATTATATCATATCATATAATACTATATATATACATATATATTGTATACACATGCACATACTCACGTGTGTTACGTGGCAGATGGTCAACCTCGAGTGGCCAAGGAAGTGGTTGAAGCTATTGACCATGAGAAGAACATGATATCATTCCGAGTGATTGAAGGAGATCTGATGGATCACTACAAGTCGTTTCTCATCACGATCACCGCTAGGCCGAACCCGGAGAACCCAAAGAGGTGTATCGTTCATTGGCACTTGGAGTTCGAGAAACTCCATCACGAGATCATAGACCCTCACACTCTCCTCGAATTCACTGTCGATGTCTCCAAGGACATCGAGGCTCACATCCGCGAGGACAAGGCTCTCGCAGAGCAGGAGAAAATTTGTGGGGCGGGAGAGAATGATCTGTTGGGAACCTTGGAGACGGAAGTGGAGATAGAGGGATCCGCAGAGGATTTCCACCATATGTTCACACATAAACCGCACCACATCTCTAACGTCTCTTCCGACAAAATTCAAAGCTGCGAACTCCATGATGGAGAGTGGGGCCAAGTCGGCTCCATCGTCTATTGGAACTACCACCATGGTATGCACGGCGCTTTAGCCTCCCCTGAACCTCTAGTTATAATTTAGAAGAGTTTGTTATAACTAGCTAATCCTCTGATTTCTTTTAAGATTTTAATTATAGATCTATATTTTAAATTAGCTATAGATCTATATTTTATTTTATAAATCCCGAATTTGTTAAAACTATAAAATCAAATAATAACCGATACAAATAAACACATACAAATAATAATTTTTTCTATAATTTTGTAAAAACTTATTTTCTGTTTTGCTTGGCTGCAAATATTATATAGGATACTTCTTTAATAGATAATAATTACAATAATTATTTATGCTATAAATTTATACGAAATATTAGCTAGTATTAGCCCTCTCGACATATTTCCTGGCTTCGTCCATGAGAGAACGTACGTAGATATATATCATGGCATATCTTATTATATGCATATATATGCTCGGATGCTCACTTGTGTTACACGGCAGATGGTCAACCCCGCGTTGCCAAGGAAAGGGTTGAAGCTGTGGACCATGAGAAGAACATGATATCGTTCCGAGTGATTGAAGGAGATCTGATGGATCACTACAAGTCGTTTCTCATCACAATCACCGCTAGGCCAAATCCGGAGAACCCAAAGAGGTGTATTGTTCATTGGCACATGGAGTTCGAGAAACTCCATCATGAGATCATAGACCCTCACACTCTCCTCGAATTCACCGTCGACGTCTCCAAAGACATCGAGGCTCACATCCGCGAGGACAAGGCTTTCGAAGCCCAGACTCACTCTATCTCTGCTGCTTAGTTTTTCTCTTAATTAAACCTAAAAATATATATTATAAATAAATCGGGGATATGCGTGTGTTTTCATCAGCATTTACGTGTGTATGTGTGTACTAGACTGTTTGTTTCTATTCATGGATATTTCCTATTATTTTCTATGCCAATATTGTATGAAACGTACCTTTCCTTCATGAAAATAAAGACTCTACTTTGGTATTGTATATGGATGGACTTTAATATTTAAGATCTCGATGGTTTAAATAAACAAATGTAAAATGTCTGATGTATCCATCTTCCTATCTTTTATTTGCTTGGAGTCACTATCTAAGTTATTAGATAATAGTAATACAGCCTCATTTTACTTGGGAAAATAAGACTTTATTTGAACTGTTAACTTTTGTTATTGAACCCCTCCGAGAAAGTGTGAAACCACTCTCCCCGGGCGAGCTTCTCTATTGATGCATCTATGTTGGCAAAGGCGGTGGTGCCCGGTGGAGATTGGGAGGGCAAGGAATAAAATTATATGATTTTTTTATATACGCCTTTGAAAAAAAAAATATTCTTACGCCCCCTAATTTTTTTTTATAAAAGTTTATATTTTTATTAAATACGATTTTGGCTAAGCCACATGTCGAAGTAGTACATCCCGCCGCCGCGCATCACCCGCCGCGCATCACGGGGATGCATTTCTTCTCTTCTTCAGTTTGCCAAGAAGTGTCACATTTTAATTTTGGCCTAAGCATTTTTTTTTAAACACAAGGAGCAACAAGCCTCTTTTATTTTTATTATACAAAATCAATAAAAATTATGAACTATTAGCATTCTGGGTATTTTGAAAGAGCTTGACGTGTGCTCAAACTTTAATGTGCTATTTGTTTTTTCATCGTTTGGAAACATGTACAAAATGCGCGTTCACTTGTATTTAGTCGTTGATTCATTTCGATTTAAGTCTATAATTTATGTTACTAAAATGTTAGTCTTTTCTATTTTTTGGTGTTTCACCTTATTTTTAATGGAAGCTTCGTGCAATTTCAAAAATATAAACGTGCAATTTCAAAAATATAAATGGATGGCAGTGGCCAACCACTAATTTTGATCAAATGAATAGAAATATGAAAAGTATTGTTACGTTATGTGTTAGCTTATTTCTTACTGCAATTTGTTAAGAAAAGATGTCGGACAACATGTTTCAGGATTTTGTAGAGACATTGTTCTCTTTGTGCGCAGACTGTAATTACGGTAAGTTTCCCTATTTGGCTAGATCATATCACTGAAGACTTTCCTTGATGATTTTCACGCGTCTATGGGTAAGGAAACCCTAGATTGACTTCCAGACTTGTATGATTGTTATAAAAGCCGAGTGCTTCCCCTTAGCAGTTCTTGATGCCTTATCAAAATAGTTAGGGTTCCTAGACGTGCACGATTGGCGGACTGGGAGACTATTTATTTTGATAAGAGCGGTGTAATTCTACAAAAACTATTCCAGAAGTCTGAATGTCTATGAGATTGGGTTATGTGTCTACGTGATTGAAATCTTCACGTGCGTTGATTTTGAAGCTGACCAAGCATAGAAGCGTGCTTGAAGAGTGGAATTGAGAGGGCTCTCAAATTCAGGGGCAATCCTTGTTTTGGTAATCACTTGTAGTAATAGTTTCTAGGGCATTAATTTTTGTGAATTCATTTTCACTGGAGGAAAGCCCCCAGATATAGGTGACGTTGCACCGAACTGGGTAACCATATTGTGTTTCTTTACATTTACGCACTGCTTATTTCATTATCCACTATCTGTGCTAGAGAAAGTTGTCGGACACATTGACTCTACATTGTGTGCGACATCTTGCCTCTTCCTCTAAGTAGAATTTCAATCGGTATCAGAGCAGGCACCCAGATATTAGGGTGGTTTCCTATATAATCTATTATGTTTATAATGGATACTTCCAGGGAAAAATGATCTGTTAATCGTCCCCCCTGTTCTTGATGGAACGAACTATGGCTATTGGAAAGCTCGCATGGATGTCTTCATGAAGTCTCTCGACAGCAAGACAAAGGCTATTATTCACGTGTGGACTGCTCCTGTCACTGGAGATGATAAAGGGATAGAAACTGGCTTCAAACCTGAAAAGGACTGGGATCCTGCTATGGATGAAGCTGCCTTGGGTAACTCTCGTGCTCTTAATGATATTTTTAATGGGGTTGACACGAATGTTTTCAGGCTCATAAATACATGTACGAGTGCAAAAGAAGCATGAGAAATTCTAGTTGTTGCTTATGAAGGGACTACCAAAGTGCGCAAGCAAAAGCTTCAATATATCACTACGAACTTTGAAGTCCTTACCATGTTTGGAGAGAAGTTTGTAGCTGAGTTCAATGTGCCTATTCCGAATTTGGCTAATGAATTCTATTCCCTTAGGAAACCGATGACTGATGAGGAACTAGTCAGAAAAACTCTAAGGGCTCTAAGTCCCAGATTCAAGATGAAGATTACAATCATTGAGAAAGTTCATGATTTGAAGACATTGAAGTTTGATGAGCTCATGGGATCACTTATGACATTCGGGCTGTCCCTTCCTAAACTTCAGAAGAAGAATAAAGGAATGGCGCTCAAAAGCTCTATCTCCTATCAGAAAGAGTAGGTATACTCTGACAAAGTTAATGAGATTGATGACACTATTTCTATGCTTTTCAAGAATTATAGCAGGGGGATGAAGAGGTTCAACCAGATGACCGGGAAAAATGTCTCTCAAGATGTCAAGGACAACTTTCAACAAAAGTTTCAGAAGAATGGAAATTTCCACAAAAATGGCAAAGGCAGCGACAGAACCTACAATAATTCTGGCAAAGAAAAAGGTATTTAGTGTCATGAATGTGAACGTTATGGACATATTCAGAAAGAATGTCCAAATTTCTTGAAGAAGTAAAAGAGAGGGTACAATGCCACTTTTTTCGATGATGACGCAGATGAGAGTGACTCTGACCAGATAAGCATTTTGTTGCTTTTACTACCACTATTCCTAACCATATTTTTTATATTCATACTGATGCTTCTGGTTCCTCTATGATTAATACTGTTACTATTGATGAGGATGAATTATCAGACGATACTCTTGATGATACTTATAGTGTTTTGCATACTAAGCAGGTTGAAGAATCTCAGGTTCTGGACAAGCAAAATGATCTAATTCTTGCACTCATTGAGGATAAAACAAGGCTCCTTGAAAATCATTGTAGATCTAAACCGTGAAGTGAGCCGGCTAAATGGTGAACTTGAACAGATTACCAATTTGTCAGAATGATGAACTCAAGTACAGACAGCCTTGACAAAATTGTCACTGGCTGAAAACATGACTCAGACATCTGTCTTTGACAAGTGTCAAAATTAATTTCAGCGACAGCCCAACAGATCAACAAGGTCTCTTGTCAACAGACTGTTGTCAATAGTGCCCACAAGAAGAGTAGTAGTCATTACTTATGTACATCTGATGTAATAAAGTCTCACGAAGACTCTTGCTTGTATTTGTTGAATAATTAATAAAAGTTGAAACGTTCATTCATTCTTCCTTATCTGTTTGAAGCTTAATGATAAACTATAGTCTTTAGTCCTTAAACAAACCTAACAACAAATGAAGAGTCAAATATAGATTTGCATGAAAAAACTCGTCATGGTTTGCTTAAAACAGTATATTCACAATCTAAGGATCAAAGGGCTATTGATCTTAGAATGATTATTAGGAGAATCTATGATGTCTGGTTATGGGACATTGAGAGTTAGAGACTCTATAGTTCTTCCTAGGTATCTTCTGAAGTGACTAAATTCACCAGTGCACTTCTAGAGATAGAATAAGAACAAACCATTTAACCTCTTGTGTCTTGGAGTCACTATGTATGAATTGCATCATTTTCACCTCAATCCTGAAATGAGACATGTCATTTATGTTATCAATTGTGCCCACAAGAAGAGTAGTAGTGTTTACTTATGTACATTTGATGTAATATAGTCTTACGAAGACTCTTGCTTGTAACTGCTTATTTATTAATAAAACTTGAAACGTTCATTCATTCTTCCTTGTCTGTTTGAAGCTTTATGATAATCTATAGTCTATAATCCTTAAAAGAACCTAACAACACATGAAGAGACAAATGGAGATTTTCATGAACAAACTCTTCATGGTTTGCTTAAAACTGCACATTCACAATCTAAGGATCAAATGACTATTGATCTCAGTACGATTGTTAGGAGAATCTATGATGTCTGGTTATGGGACATTGAGAGTTGGAGACTCTATAGTTCTTCTAGGTATCTTCTGAAGGTACTGAATTGACCAGTGCAGTTCTAGAGACAGAATACGAACAAACCATTTAATCTCTTATGTCTCGAAGTCACTACATATGAATTGCATAATGCTTACCTCAATCCTTAAATGAGACATGTCATTTCATAGCTTACGTATTCTCATTTGAGAAAGTCAGAGTTCGGATTCACTATGTGATTCTTAACAGGACCTATTAGGGAAGTACTAAATTATGAAGATGTCATGATTAATTTTGTGAAGATCTCATAGATATGAAATTCATGTACAAGATTGCTGAAATGCAATGTATATCACCTCATGCTTTGTCCCTTGGAATGTGAATAAATGAACTGGTCAGTGTCCAAATTGAGTCATGAATCTTTTGGATGAATCAATGTGACTTGTTAGCTCCTCGTCAATACATTGTTTCTAACTTATTCACAAGCGACAAAGGAGTTGAGTAAATAACTGCTAGAAGGGTAAAATGGTAGTTTTGTTAATCTTGACTAGCTGATGATATTCATGAAGGGTAAACATAGATAATATTCAGTAGATTCACTCATCACAATTAAGTTGAATTCTTGAGTAGAAAACAAATTCATTTTAACCGAGAGATTCTCAGTGTCAACTCTTTAGTGGAGTCAGCTAAACTTGGAAAAGGTTTGTGAACTTTTGAGTCCAAGTATGTTAGCTCAAGCTTTGTTCATTTGGATCCATGAGGTCACTGTCACAAATCATATCGAGTAGGATTAGTTAAACAAGAAGCTAAGTCAAAACAAGAACGAGACAAGTTTTACGAAAATTGTCTAAAGGGTAGTTTTGTCTTTTTGGACATAGGACGAAATGAATGTCAATAAATTTTTTGACATTGTCATATGATGACAAATGGAACTATATCATATGGCCAAGTTAAAGTTAGTTGGGCCTTGAGGATTAATTTCATTTCATGGAATTTTATTTGAAAATTCCTAATGGGCCTTTCTTTATGTTGTCATGAACAAATGAAGAAACATCTAGAAACTCAATCTAGATGCATATGGCCGTCCAACCCAAGGAGAAAAAGAAAATTATTTTGTACATTGATGTATCAAGATACTTGCCAAAAGAAAAAGAGGAAACAAATTTCCTCCATGAGGAAAGAAGGGAATTCGGCCAAGGCAAGGAGAAGCAAAAGAGGAAACAAATCCAAGGGCATCTAGTAGCTCTCTTGGCCGTATGGAATAAAGGGAAGGAGAGAAAATATTGCTCATGAATATGTGATACTCTATAGAAGAAAAAACTACTTGTTGAAGGTAATTCCTCTCCTATAAATAGGGCCCTCATTCCTCTCATTTTATTCATTCCAAAGTTTTAAAGATTGAGAGCTTCTCTATCTATCTTGGCCGCCCCTCTCCCCCTCTCTCTCTAAGTTCTTTTTTTTTTGGCATCTAGGTCCACATTAGACCTACTATTTTAGCTCTTTGACTCTTAGACTTGTTCTTGATTCGTCGTGTTTAAAAGTGCCCACACACTAATTCCTTTCTTTCTCAAGTGATTCATGTGATAGAAACTTTCGTGGGTACTCGAGTTTCCCGAAGAACGAAGAAAGACGAGCTGCGTGGCGAGACGAACGTTTCAACCTTCCTAAGGGTTCTCAACGTTCAAGCTTCACAAAAGTTAGTAAACGAGTAATGCTCTTTAATAGTTTTAATTTAAATATAAACATGTGCTTGCTCTTTGTCTAGGTTAGTAAAATCGTTTTACTTGTTTAAAAGAAAATTTTTAAATTCCGCCGCTTGCTCGAAGCGCTAAATCTTTTCTTAACCCTGGATCAATTCCAACAATTGGTATCATAGCTATGGTCAAAGATAAGCATGTACATGTGATTAAAACTATGAGCTTGAAAATCGTTTTCGAAAGATTACTCGTTTTTTTGACAAGTTAGGATTGTTACCTTAGATTTTTTTAATTTATTACTCATGATTTTAAATTAAAAATACTGTTGATTTTCTATGACTTTGGAATTTTCTATGACTTTAAATTAAAACATGTTTTTAAAGTTTGAGAAATTTCGGGTAATTTTGTGACTAGTTATATTGTGTTGCTAGTTTCGTTTATTTACTCGATTCGTTTTATGATTGTTGTTATTTACTTTTACTATGCTATTACCATGTTAATACATATAAAATCTCTAACAATTCTCTAAAACGTTCCGTTACACTCGATTCTCTTTGCACTCAAAGTCCGAACTTTAATTATTTCCAGTTTTCTTCGAGCTCGAGAAAATCCACAGTAAAAGTGGTATAACTCTCATCGCAGAATTCGAAATTTAATAATTCTTGAGTAAAATTAAAGGTATGTTTATCATCTTTCCAATGCGATTGGTTTTAGGTCAAAAGGACGTCGAAACTGCCAGTTATGGCGATTTTACTCTGAGGTGCGCGGCTGTTCCAAATGTCCAGTTTTTTAGAATTATTGAATTCCAAATTTAGGACCCCACTCCGTGAGTTATAGAACTCTAATGAGAAAATTTCCTTGAGAAATTTTTTTTATAAGATAATAAACATAATGTGAAAGATTAAAATGTTTTGATTTTTTCAAAGTTTAATTGAAATTGAATTTTTACAAAACTAGTTTGAATTTTGAAAAACCGTTTTCGCTTTCAAACTTGAAAATATTTTGTCATCCAAATCAAATAATTTTTCAAAATGTTTTCAAAACTATATCTATATCACATATGTTCAAAATCTATATGCTCTTGAAAATTTGAGTGGGTGGTCTCCTCGTAGACGAGCCGAAAAATAAAAGATGTGTATTCTCAAACTTTCAAGTGTTCGAGTGAGTTGAAGTTCACACTTCCCTCATGCACTTTCCCGAATAGAAAATAGGAAAATGTCCGAGTATGTACCTTGTGCCTTTATGCACTAACACTTCTCTTCCTTGAACTTGAAGATCTAGGATTCCTTTCTAGAAGTCCACTCTATCGCTCTATAACTAGGAAATTTGTTTCCGAACTTATAAGAGACGATGTACCAAGTCTAAAAACTAAGAGGGAGGGTTATACTTTTTATTTATAACCCACGATCCCCAACACTAATGAAAGAAGCAATTAAAAGAGAGACTAAGAGTCACTCTTGTGGCCCTCTCTTCAATGAGAGTACTATATGGCGTTTTTTCTTCGATCATTGCTCAATGAGCTACGTCCGAGAGTGAGACGATGAAGACAAGGCCTCCTCTTGGGGGATTGGTTTTTCAAAGCTGACCTTTTAGACTAAGTGGTTGGTTGCACACTTAGAGTCAATCCCTAGTAATCCCCCCTTGAGGCTCTGCGAAATGATATGAGTGATCAAACCAATTTAAAATGTGGCTAGTCAAAATTGGTGTATTGACATCTTGGCTAAGCATTAATAATGTGTCATTTACTTATAAAAGGAAATTTGTGCGGCCTTCTCTTGAGGGAGTAGATTATCGTTTCGTTTATAACACCTTTGGATTTTATCAAATTTTAAAAACTTAAATCCTAAACCAAAGTCTAAGCATAAACTTGTTTCAACTCTTATAGGAAAAATATCTCTCATCCCTCTCTCAACCATTCTTTCCTCGAATAAACTCGAAGGCGAAAATTACGTCGATCGGAAACGTAACCTCGACATAGTCCTTACTGTCGACAAGCACAAATGGGTACTCTCCACCCCCTGTCCTCAAACGAATGATGATTCGAAACAAGAGGAAAAAGACACCCTGGCGGCCTGGCTTCGATCCGATGAGATTGCGAGGTGCTATATTTTGGAATCTATGAACACTATGTTGCAAAAACAACATCGTGACATCGAGACTGCCGCCGATATGCTCTACAATCTCCATGAGATGTTTAGAGGGCAAGGACGTCAAGCAAGGCAACAAGCGGTCCGACAGTTTATGAACTGTCGCATGAAGGCTGGAACTCCCGTTAGAGATCATATGATGCTGATCATTAGCTATCTAAACGAAATGGAGATCCTTGGATCTGAGATTGATGGGGAGACTAAAATAGACATGATCTTGGAAACTCTCCCCAAGTGTTTTGATACCTTCAATCTAAACTACTCCATGAACAAGCTAGAGTACACTGTAACCGAGCTTATGAAGGAGCTTCACACTGCTGAGGGACTCACTAAGAAAAAGAAGAATCAAGGAGAGGTACATGCTACTGCATCCACCTCTGGATCTAAGAAGAGACCTCGCAAGGCCGAGAAGAAGAACCAACCTAAGGTTCAAAAGAAGAAGAAGACGCCAAAGGCTCCTAACGTGGACAAGTCTAACGACAAGTGCCACCACTGCAATGAGCCTGGTCACTGGCGTAGGAACTGTCCTTCCTACCTCAAAACCAAGGAGAAATGTATTGTACTTGTTACCGAAGCTTGCTTAGTAGCTGATAATGTATCATCGTGGATTATTGATTCTGCTGCTACCAACCATATTTGTTGCTCCTTGACTGGTTTTAGGAAAAACAAAAGCTTAGAGGATTGCGACTTCTGCTTCAAGTTGGGTGATGCCACCAACCATATTTGCTGCTCCTTGACTGGTTTTAGGAAAAGCAAAAGCTTAGAGGATTGCGACTTCTGCTTCAAGTTGGGTGATGGGAGCTTAGTGTCTGCGAGGGCTGTGAGATCCGTGACGCTGTATTTGAAGACCGCACTTTAAATTTGAATAATGTTTATTATGTTCCTTCCTTTGGGAAAAACTTAATATCTGTTGCTCGTCTTTTAGAGCAAGATTATTTGTTTAAAGTTTATAAAGAATGGAATTCGTATTTCTTTTTCAAATTCTTTTGTCACTGATGCATGTATGAAAAATGCTCTTTTCTACATTTATCGCATGCAACCCTCACTTCTAGACACTGAAATAAATAATAATCTTGTTAGGGAGCCGAATAGGATCAAACTTTCTGAATCCTCTGATCTAATAAAAGCAACATATCTCTTGCACTTAAGACTTGGTCATATCAGTCTAGACAGGATTAAGAGACTTGTGAGGGACGGTCCAAGCCTCTGCAATAAGTTCACTACCTACTTGTGAATCTTGCATAAAAGGAAAAATGACTAAGCACCCTTTCTCCGATAAGGGTCGAAGAGCCATTGATTTGCTGGAACTTGTACATTCTGATGTATGTGGTCCACTTAGTACATAGGCAAGGGGAGGATACGAATAATTCGTTACCTTCACCGATGATTACTCCAGATACGGTTTTGTCTATTTGCTCAAACACAAATTCGAGACCTTTAACGTATTTAAGGTCTCTATGGCTTTAGTGGAAAAGAAAACTGGCAAACAGATCAAAACCATTCGATCCGATCGAGGTGGAGAGTATATGTCTGGAGAGTTCGATGAATTTCTTAAAGAAGAAGGTATCGTTTCTCAGCTTACCGCACCTGGCACACCTCAACAAAACGGAGTGTCAGAGAGAAGAAACCGAACTCTTATGGAGATGGTTAGATCAATGATGAGTTAGTCATCACTCCCTCTTTCCTTTTGGGGATATGCCCTCGAAATAGCTGCATATATTCTGAAGCAATTTCCGTCTAAAACGGTTCCTGGTACTCCTTATGAACGATGGACTGACAGTAAAGTAAATCTAGGCTGCATCAAAATTTAGGGTTGCCCTGCACACGTGCTGAGGCAAAAGATTAGCAAGTTGGCTAGTACGTCAGAATTGTGTTTGTTCGTTGGATATCCAAAAAAAACCAAAGGTTTTACATTCTATTGTCACAAGGACGACATGAATTTTGTTAGCACAAATGCTCGTTTTCTTGAGGAGGACTTTATGAAAGATGTAAAACCAAGAAGAAAAATTGTGCTTGAATAAAAGTTGGTTGAGGAAGCTTCTACCTCATCTGTAAGAACTGTTCTTACCCCTACTGAAACATAACCTAACACATCAATGTTGTCACCCTTGCCCACAAGAAGAGTTGTAGTCTCTATTTATGTACATTTGATGTAATATAGTCTTACGAAGACTCTTGCTTGTAACTACTTATTCATCAATAAAAGTTGAAACGTTCATTCATTCTTCCTTGTCTGTTTGAAGCTTTGTGATAATCTATAGTCTTTAGTCCTTAAACAAACCTAAGAACACATGAAGAGACAAATGTAGATTTGTGGTTTGCTTAAAACTACATATTCACAATCTAAGGATAAAAAGACTATTGATCTCAGTACGATTGTTAGGAGAATCTATGATGTCTGGTTATGGGACATTGAGAGTTGGAGACTCTATAGTTCTTCTAGTTATCTTCCGAAGGTACTGAATTGACCAGTGCACTTCTAGAGATAGAATAAGAACAAACCATTTAACCTCTTATGTCTCGAAGTCACTACGTATGAATTGCATCATGCTTACCTCAATCCTTAAATGAGACATGTCATTTCATAGCTTACGTATTCTCATTTGAGAAAATCAGAGTTGGTGAAGTACTAAGTTATGAAGATGTCATGAGTAACTTTGTGAAGATCTCATAAATATGGAATTCATGTACAAGATTGTTGAAATGCAATGTATATCACCTCATGCTTTGTTCCTTGGAATGTGAATAAATGAACTGGCCAGTGTCCAAATTGAGTCATGACTCTTTTGGATGAATCAATGTGACTTGTTAGCTCCTCGTCAATACATTAATTCTAACTTATTCACAAGCGACAAAAGAATTGAGGAAATAACAACTAGAAGGGTAAAATGGTAATTTTGTAAATCCCGACTAGCTGATGATATTCATGAAGGGTAAACATAGAGAATATTCAGTGGATCCACTCATCACAATTAAGTCGAATTCTTGAGTAGAAAATAAATTCTTTTGAACCGAGAGATTCTCATTGTCAATTCTTTAGTGGAGTCAGGTTACATTAATCTAAACTTGGAAATGGTTTGTGAACTTTTGAGTCCAAGTATGTTAGCTCAAGCTTTGTTCATTTGGATCCATGATGTCATTGTCACAAATCATATCGAGTAGGATTAGTTAAACTAGAAGCTAAGTCAAAACAAGAACAAGACAAGTTTTACGAAAATTGTCTAAAGGATATTTTTGTCTTTTTGGACATAGGACGAAATGAATGTCAATAAATTTTTTGACATAGTCATATGATGACAAATGAAACTAAATCACACGGTCAAGTTAAAGTTAATTGGGCCTTGAGGATTAATTTCATTTCGTGGAATTTTATTTGAAAATTTCTAATGGGCTTTTCTTATGTTGTCATGAACAAATGAAGAAACATCTAGAAACTCCTTCTAGATGCATATGGCCGTCAAACCTAAGGAGACAAAGAGAATTATTTTGTGCATTGATGTATCAAGATACTTGCCAAAAGAAAAAGAGGTAACAAATTTCCTCTATGAGGAAAGAAGGGAATTCGGCCAAGGCAAGGAGAAGCAAAAGAAGAAACAAATCCAATGGCTTCTAGAAGCTCTCTTGACCGTGTGGAGTAAAGGGAAGGAGAGCAAATTTTGCTCATGAATATGTGATACTCTATAGAAGAGGAAACTACCTTGTTTAAGGTAATTCCTCTCCTATAAATAGAGCCCTCATTTCTCTTATTTTATTCATTCCAAAGTTATAGAGATTGAGAGCTTCTCTCTCTAGCTTGGCCGCCCCTCTCCTTCTCTCTCTCTAAGTTCTTTTCATTTTTGTTTTGGCATCTAGGACCACATTTGACCTAGTGATTTAACTCTTTGACTCTTAGACTTGTTCTTGAGTCGTCGTGTTTAAAAGTGCCCACACACTAATTCCTTTCTTTCTCGAGTGATTCATGTGATAGAAACTTTCGTGGTTACTCGAGTTTCCCGAAGAACGAAGAAAGACGAGCTGCGTGGCGAGACGAACATTTCAACCTTCCTAAGGCTTCTCAACGTTTAAGTTTCACAAAGGTTAGTAAACGAGTAATGCTCTTTAATAGTTTTAATTTAAATATAAACATGTGCTTGCTCTTTGTCTAGGTTAGTAAAATCGTTTTACTTTTTTAAAAGAAAAATTTTAAATTCCGCCGGTTGCTCGAAGTGTTAAATCTTTTCTTAACCCTGGATCAATTCCAACAAAATGCTAGTTAAATTTCTAACAGAGATTTATAACTTATAAAATATAATTGTGCTCACATATAGTATATGAACGAAAATCCAAAATCCTTCTTATTCTATATCATTCAATTCTAGGATAAAGGCATTCATGCATATTCAAATATCATAAAAGCATTCAAAAGAAATCAATAACAAGGAGAGAAATATTTAATGACACAACCATGTGTTCATAAATAATTGTAATAAAAATATAAAAAAAGAAAAGATTCATCATATCTGAAATAGCCGATAGGCTACAATCCAGAAAATTTCGGATTATAATGCCACATCAACATGTTAAAAAATAAATCCAACAAATGAAAGTAATAAAACTAGCGGGAAATTAGATCATCAAATGGAGCATGAGCTTCTCTACAATTCGGGCTTTAATCCGACGTTGTTCAACAAGCTTGTCAACATTTGCGTGCTCCATCAGACCTGCTCTCCAACATGAAAGAAGTATGCTCATGATTAATTATCCTCAAAACACCTTAGGATATCTTTAAACATGAATTTTAAGGTACCATATATCATTCTTCTTGTTTTTCTCAAGCTCAGCCAAGTACAAAGGACAATGCCTCTTCCAATTGTCATCAGTGTTGCAGTGGTGGCATTTACCAATGTTTTCACGCTTCTTCTCTTTTCATTTTCCACTCCTCTTAAAGTTTCTCCTTTCCTTCTTGGTGGAACCTTTCCCCTTCGAAGTACTAGGGTGTGCCTTTGATGACTCTGTTGTCAATGGTGCCCACAAGAAGAGTTGTAATCTTTATTTTGTACATTTGATGGAATACAGTCTCACGAAGACTCTTGCTTGTAATTGCTTATTCATTAATAAAAAGTTGAAACGTTCATTCATTCTTCCTTGTATGTTTGAAGCTTTATGATAAATCATTAATCTTTAGTCCATAAACAAACTTAAGAACTTACGAAGAGACAAATGTAGATTTGCATGAACAAACTCTTCGTCGTTTGCTTAAAACGATATATTCGCAATCTAAGGGTCAAAGGACTATTGACCTCAGTACGATTGTTAGGAGAATCTATGATGTCTGGTTATGGAGCATTGAGAGTTGGAGACTCTATAGTTCTTTTAGGTATCTTCCGAAGGTACTGAATTGACCAGTGCACTTCTCGAGACAAAATAAGAACAAACCATTTAACCTCTTATGTCTCGAAGTCACTACGTATGAATTGCATCGTGCTTACCTTAATCCTGAAATGAGACATGCCAATTAACAGCTTACGTATTCTCATTTTAGAAAGTCGGAGTTCGGACTCACTATGTGATTCTGAACAGGACCTATAGGTGAAGTACTAAGTTGTGAAGATGTCATGAGTAACCTTATGAAGTTCTCATAGATATGGAATTCATGTACAAGATTGCTGAAATGTAATGTATATCACCTCATGCTTTGTTCCTTAGAATGTGAATAAATGAACTTGCCAGTGTCCAAATTGAGTCTTGACTCTTTTGGATGAAACAATATAACTTGTTAGCTCCTCGTCAATACATTGTTTCTAACTTATTCACAAGCGACAAAGGAGTTAAGGAAATAACAGCTAGAAGGTTAAAATGGTAATTTTGTAAATCCCGACTAGCTGATGATATTCATGAAGGGTAAACATAGATAATATTCAGTGGATCCACTCATTACAATTAGGTTGAATTTGTGAGTAGAAAATAAATTCATTTGAACCGAGAGATTTTCAATGTCAACTCTTTAGTGGAGTCAGTTGACATTAAGCTAGACATGGAAAAGGTTTGTGAACTTTTGAGTCCAAGTATTTAGCTCAAGCTTTGTTCATTTCGATCCGTGAGGTCATTGTCACAAATCATATCGAGTAGGAATAGTTAAACTAGAAGCTAAGTCAAAACAAGAACGAGACAAGTTTTACGAAAATTGTCAAAAGGGTATTTTTGTCTTTTTGGACATAGGATGAAATGAATGTCAATAAATTTTTTGACATGGTCATTTGATGACTTACATCCACTCGGCCAAATTAATTTAATTGGGCCTTGTGGATTAATTTCATTTCATAAGAGTTTTATTAAAAATTCTTAATGGGCATTTCTCATGTTGTCATGAACAAATGAAGAAGCTTCTAGAAGCCCCTTCTAGAGTACCTTGGCCGCCCAACCCATAGAGAGAAAGGGATATTATTTTGTGCATAAATGTATCAAGATACTTGCCAAAAGAAAAAAGAGGAAACAAATTTCCTCAAAGAGGAATGTACAATTTCGGCCAAGACAAGTCAAGAGAGAAGAAAAATAAAAGAGGAAACAAATCCAAGGTGTCATGAAG